>NC_050493.2:5383194-5683194 GCF_012460135.2 Molothrus ater | reverse complement strand
TGAGGGAAAGTCAGTGAGTCAAGCAATAGAGTGAAAATCTGAGTTAACTCCTCGCCTCTCCACTGCTCGCTCCAGAGGCTCCCACAGCTCCATTTTGCGGAGGGGGAAGGCGAGGCAGGAGGCGGCCGGGCTGTGGCCGTGGCGGGGGCAGCCCCCGAGCGGGGTCTGAGGAGGAGGAGGCGGCAGAGGCGGAGCAGAGCCCCGTGCCCACGTGTGAGGGGCCCGAGGAGGAGGAGGAGCCCCGTGCCCGTGTGTGAGGGGCCCTGAGGAGGAGGCGGCGGAGGTGGAGCGGAGCCCCGTGCCCGTGTGTGAGGGGCCCGAGGAGGAGGAGCCCCGTGCCCGTGTGTGAGGGGCCGCGCGGGGCGGGCGCTGAGGGGGCGCTGCCGGCACGCGCCGCGCGGGCGGGGCGGGGGCTCCCGGCGGCCCCGGCAAAGCGGGCGGGGCCCGGGCAATCTCAGCCGCCGCCGCCGCCGTCGTCGTCGCCGCTGCTGCCGCCGCCGGCTCTGCCTTTCCCTCGCTGCACCGGCACCAGGTAACCCCCGCCGCGGCTCTCCCCGTCGCGCAGGGCCGGGCCGCGCTCCCCCGGCCGCCCCCGGAGCGCGGGGCTGGAGGCGGCGCGGCTCAGCCCGCCCCGGCCGTTGCCAACCGCCCCCCGCCCGCGCTCACCCGTCCCCGCCCGCCCCCGCCCCGGCCCGCCGCCGCTTCCCGCCGGGCCGGGGCCGCGTGTGGCGGCTGCCCGCCCGCGTGGGAGCCCCCGGGACGCGGTGTCTCGGGTGTGCGGCCTCCCCCGAGCGGGGGATCGGTGTCCCTGGCTCGGGCAGCGGCGCTGGGAAGGCAGCGGGGCGTGAGGAGCCACGGGCTGGAGTCGTGGGGCGGGCGCAGACCCCTGGGTAGCCCGGAGTTCTGTCGGTCGGCGCTGTTGGCTGGGAGGAGAGAGAAACATCAGCTACCACTGTCCCTCTGGGCCTGACACCTGGAAGGTTTCCTTCTTAGAAGAAGCTGTAACCTGCAGCTTTTTGCCCTGATTGTGAAGGAGCTGATAAGTGCGCGGTGGTGCCGGCGCTCGCCGCAGCTGCCGAGCCTTGGTGCAAAGGTAACGTGCTGTGATGGGTGTCGTGCTCTGCTCCGGCTGGCACAGGTAGACAGACCTGTCCTCGCTGTCCCCCGGCTGTCACCTCAGGGCAGCTGCTTCTGTGGGGAAAGTGTTGTTTAACAGACGGGTTTACTGTCGAAGAGTTTAGCATCGCTCGCCGAGTGAGTGACTGCTCGTGTTTTTACAGCATAATGTGCTATTTTAGTGCTGTGCTCCTTTTGAGGTGACAGTGCTGAGTTCCTCATGCCATGTTCACGTTTCGCTGCCCTTCCGTGACCACAGGGGTAGAAGTGTCAGGAACACTGGAGACAGCACCTGTTTTCTGACAGTTCCAGTAAGTTTTAGATCTGCTGGGGAAGAAAAAGTATTTGGTTTACCTTATTTTGCGTTCCTTATTTTACGTTGCCTTATTTAACATTATACTATGTTAAAATAAAATACATTTTATAAATATTTTGTTTATAATATATTATAGGGAAGGAAAATATTAGCCAGCAAATTCCGGGTCTCTGCTGCATTTGCAGCCCTCCCATATCACCATCTGGTTTTCAGTTTAACATTACGCAAAAAGGAAGTTCAAGATTTGCTAATTTCTTTTAATGTTTCTGTTTAATTTCTTTGCAACTGACTATTCCAGCCTAATGCTTCTGTTGACTTTCCCAGTGAATCTTAATGCCTAATTCTCGCTTTTACATATGGGGGTGAATTACTAGTTGCTGATTTTCATAGCAGTGTTGTGGAAGTGAGTTGCAGGGTGTTTTTCGTCGTGAGTGAGCTGGACGGAGGGTTTTACTGACAAGCTAAGCAGGCTTTTTACGTTGCTCTATTAGTAAATGTGGCGGTGTTTAGAGACCCTTAAATCTGCGGTGCTTGACTGGCTTGTTATTTGGTGCTTATAAGGCGTGGACGTTTAGGCATTCACGTGTCGCTAATGAAGAGTAAGATGTGGGGGTTAAAATTGATCGCTAATACCGGGGGTGTTTTATCGGGCAGGTGAAGCGTTTCGGGAGCGTGACGGGCGAGGTGAAATAAAACACGCCTTTTGTTGTGTGCCGGCGGGCTGGGGATCGGAGCCGCAGGGGTTAAGGCGGCGGGGTTGGCCGGGCCGCCGCCTCCAGCGAATTCAAACTCGGCGAGTGACGGGGAGCGTGGGGGCCGGGCGGGCTTTGTTGGGGCCGGGAGCCATTTTGGGCTCGATGTCTCGGCGTGTGCCGCCCGCCGGGCAGCGCGCCCCGAGCCCGGGCCGCGGCGGATGGCGGAGCGGGGCCGCGGGGCCCGGCCAGGCCCCGGTGCGAGCGGGCCCGAGCGGGCCGGGCTCTGAGCTGCTCTGCGGGGCCCTGCGTGTAAACAATGAACCGGCACGCTGCTGCTGCTTTCACCGCGCCTGAATGCGGGGCTGGTTTTGGTCAGCCCTCCCTTTAAAAAGCGTTTCGAGAGGTACACAGTGTGAACGTGCGGTGTTGTGATGAACCTGGGTTGTGCACCTGTGTTTGGGGATATATGCCATAATGCTCAATGGTAACGTCTAGTGTCAAATATCGGTTTTGTTACTCGTGGGTTTTTTTGGTTTTGTTCTTGGGTTGCTCTTTTAAAGGAATAATCATGTTTTTTGAATGTGTGTTTTAATAAAATGTTGATTTAGCTTGGAGCTCTTTGCTCTTCAGCCTGTTTAAACCAGTAATTAACTTACTATGGTGAAACATCCTTTGTGGAGTATATATACTTTTGGTTCTTTAACCAAAACCAGTGATTTTATTGGTTGTTCTGAATAATAGAATGAAATAACTGAAATTACAAGTAAAAATGGGTTGCTCTCAGAAACTGATGGAGTTTGCATGTTCCACTTTCAGTGTTATTGATAGTTTGCCTAAATCTGTTTACATATGTGGCATCAAATGTGTTAAGTCATAGTGACTTAAACTGACTTTGCTTTAAAATATGACGATAGTAAAGGTTCTATTTGAAGCAGTGCTACCAATACCTAAGACTTTATTGTATCATTTTTTTATCCCTTGTAACAAAAAAAAATAAGACATGCTGTCTTGGGAATTTTCTCATTGTCTAACAGACTTTGGTGAATATTTCTACTCTGCCAGGGTCCCTTTTGTGAAATGACAATTTACCACTTCCTCTGTTACAAAGGGTTTCATGAGGAACTGCCTGGACAGTATGTTGGTAAAAGTCTGTGTACCCCAAAAGCCATCAGTGAGGGTTTGTGTCTGTCCCTGTGAGGTGTTGGTAGTGCACGGTCAGTGTTTGGTGCTGCTCCCCCTGCCTTGTGATGCTTCTATGCAAAAAAAGGCCTCTCGTGGAGCATTTCATCATCTTTCCTGGAAGCCAAGATGCTTGCTGCCATGGTGCTGGGACTTTGTTGAGCCTGGTTGATTGTGAAAGTGAGTGTCAGATAAGCTTTTTTTTGAACTAGTGGTGCAGCCTCATGTCATTCAGAAGCTTCAAAGTCCTTTGGAGACAGCCAAGGGCCTTGTATGCAGGTAAATTCTGCTGCACTGATTACAGGAGTTCCTGAGCTTCCTTGTGTTCTGACAGAGTCACAATTTGTCTTCTCCAGCCCTTCTGCTGTGCTGATTTATTGTAACACAGATTCAGTTTAATTGCAAGGGAGAGATGATGCTTAGGATGAGTGTTGTGTCTGCTTCCCAAAAAAAGGCAAATAGTCCAGCTGTCTCCTCTGCAGGAGCATGGAAGTTGGCTTGAAAGCTGAGGCATTCCAGTGGAGCTGTGTGCTTCCCTGTAATTCACTCTGGGCTGTCTTATCAAAGTGTTCCTATTACTGGGGCTTGCATACAACTCCAGGCTTGGTTCTTGCACTATTCATACCTTAGTATTAGAATTAGATATTTATGGGCTTCTACAAAAGGGAAAAAGGCCATTTTAGAGTTTGGGCCTGGTAATCTGCAACAAAGCTGAGACTAAAAGTCTGCATGAAACTGAGTCCAGACAGATCTGTGGTACCTAAAGCAGAAAGGTGTTGGGCACCCAGAAGTGTTCAAACTGGAACTAAGTACAGGGCTTACCTCTCAGGTTCTCTGCCAAGTTTTGTGATTTAAGATTTTCAAAGTATTTTTTTAGCATATCTCTTTCTGTTCCAGTTGTGTATGAAAGTTTCATAAGTCAGAACAAAGATTACACCTGAAAGGTGGAGTGCTGTTAAACACAAGTGAACAAATTAGAGTGAGTCAATGTCCTCTGCCTACCCTGTGTCTGTTTTGTAATACAGATGTAGAATATTTCTAAATAAATTGGGTTGATCATTTGTTTTGAAGAGGTGGATAACTAAGTTTAAGCTGTTGAAGTAAAGTCAGACTTTAAAAAAATCCTGTTTCATAGTAAATTCTAGATGCCCATTTTTGCAAATGGTGCTGGTCATCTCTGAAGATGACTTTCAAATTCTTTTTAAGTCAGTTAAGCCTGTTTTGTTGTTTGAAAAATTGAGTAGAGATTTCTCCTCCTGAGTCAGAATTCATTTTAGAGCATCAAACCAAGCCCCTAAATCTTCCCAGAGTGATTTCTAAGTGTGGTGTTTAGATGGCAAACCTGATATCTTCACTGAGAGCTGGGTGCTATGAAACCCAGCTATTAATAGACCTATGCCTAAGTACCTTCGAGGCTTTGCAGTTAGCACTGCCTTTGTCAAGCACATATTTTATCTATAATAACTTAATGATACAATTCAAACATTATCAAATAAGAAATACTGTTTACATTTCAGCATTTGATTTATTCAAAAATCAAGTGGAGAGAGAACTGGTGGTGAAGGGGAAAAGAACAGGGAAGAAACGGAGCCAACATGTTGTTTTTCAAACTCGGCCGTTGCCCTGCCCATATGGGCAGTGCAGACAGGGAGGAGCTGGGAGCTACTCAGAGCTCACTGGCATAGCTGAGCTTTCCATGTGGGAAAATACTGTTGGGTGTCAGAAGGATTAGCTACCGAGTTGCCAGTTAAAAAAATAGGTTTTATGATGAAATGATGCGTGCTAAGCACGCACATCAACTCCAGCAGAAACTGAACAAGGTTTTTCTACTTGAGAGTTCAAAATCTTTATTGGCATGAACCAATTCAAACAGATCAACCTTAATCATAGTTTTCAGCTTCAGTAGGCATAGTCTGAAAAACCTGTTTTGCTATTTTTTAATACAAGTGCTCTCTGATGTTATCAGCATCCCTCATCTTGAAATTCACAATATTTCCACTTCTGTTCCTGGCGAGCCATTGCTCTCTGGTCCCCATTTCCTATGTGCTAAATTGAGCTCCTGTTTGTTGATAAAGTAAGGCAGCAGTTGTTACATATTCCAACAGAATTTGCTGCTCATTCTAGCAAAAGAATGAGGCTGCTTTGCTAATACTTCCGCTCTACTGATTTAAGCTTCCTGTAAACAAACAATAATTTTATATACAAGTTAGTGAAAACATTATGGCTCTGGGGCAAATGAAGTGAGTGTAGAGGATCACTTAATGGAAATGTGTTTTCTATAATACAAAAAAAAAAGTAAATAGCAGGAGACCTTATTTTTCATTAACTCCGCTTTGCATGGGAAGTGCTTGGATTCAGGAAGCTACAATGCTTAGGCCCAGAAGTTTTAATATTTTTAAGTCTTCAGTAGTCATGGAAATACCCTCCTGCCTTGCTGACCTCAGGATTTGGAGGCTACAGGTACACTAAGAGCATTTTAATGTTACATGTACAGATTGCTTTTGAGCTGCTTTTGCCTGTACCTGCTTTTTGTCCCCATTTCTTATGCATATGTAGCTGTACAAAATAAAACCTTTTTTCAGCATAGGAAAGTGCATCTCCAAAATGAGATGCTTGTTGACGTTATGATTATGAAAACTAGCTGGGGGTATTTTTATCCTGGTTCAAATATGCCATCCCAGATGTGTGGAACATCTTTTACTGCTCTTGAAACAGGAGCCATAGATAATCTGCAAGTAGCCAGGATTCTGCCTTGCTAACCGTGCCAATCTAGAATAGCCAAATCCTTATTTGTTAACTACAAATAAACTATCATGCAAGAATCTTTTCTGCAGAATTAAAAATAAAATTGAGGAGGGCTGAAGGGTTTTTGCCAATACTATGAAATTGAAAGTCAAATTGTTCATAGTACCACAAGTAGTCACCCATGCAGCTCTGCAAGTTTGTTGATATGACAAATCAGTTTTTATTTTCTTCCAAAAGCTATAATACCTTTCAAAGACCCCATGGAAAGTTTTACAAATGTTACTTGGGTGGTTTTGATTTGGTAGTTTTGGGTTTGTTTTTTTGGAAGTGGATGGCACTCTGGAAAATGTGCCTAATTCCAACCGATGAGTCACTTTGCAGTTGGCTCTTTTGCTAGGGTGTGTATTCAGTGGTTTTAATGACAGGAATAAATTATGTGAGATGAAGGATACTCCCTCACTGCTTAGGGGGTGGTATTCAAAAGTGCTAGAGTAAAATGATTTGACTATATGTAAAAACTTTCTCAAGTTTCATCTGCAGTATCCTTGGTGCACAGAGCAGCCTGTAATTTGCTCACAGGGCACTGAAAGCAAAACATATTTTGAAGAGATCTCTGAACCATGGCTGTGTGGTTCTTTAGATTTTTGTACTTATCTTCTTTAGGGGATACCAGCATAACATAGTTCCTGTGGAAGTGTTGTAATTTGGTTGTGATAAGAGTTTGGCTCATAACTGCAATGTTCCAGAGAACTTGAAACAGCTGAAAGTAGGGTATCATAAAGAAGGTCACAGCCAGAGATACCCTGAGCTTCCTGTAGTAATGATAAGGGGTACCTGGCACTAGCAGCAATACTACTCCACTACTGAGAGCTCCATGTTTCTGGTAATAGCTCTTTTATTCAATGCTTAATAACACAGGCTGAACAGTGCAAGGGCTCCTTGATTGACTTTATGCAATTTTAAGTCATTGCATTACTTTATTTTCACCTTTTACAGTATGATTTGAAACTGTCAACATGGACTTTTCACGTCTACACACGTACACCCCTCCCCAATGTCTGCCAGAGAACACTGGCTATACATATGCACTCAGGTGAGAACCTTTTCTTCTTGTAGCCAAACTGTCTGTGCTGAATGTTGCTCATCTGGAGAGTTGAGCTTTCATGGTAAGTAGCTGACTCTTGGAAGAAGTGGGCTTTTTCTAGTCTAGCTTGAAAACAAGTGCTGTGTCCTAAGTGGGGGAAAGAAAACGTTGAACTAACAGGACAATGACTAAGATAATGACTCAGTGTTTATTAGTTGCCATGAATAACTTGTGTCCGCCTAGTTACAACTGCTGTTGGATTTCTATAAATATGCCCTCGAAATTCTTCGATGTTTTGTGTCTTGTAACTTTGGTGTGTGCTTTCTTTCGTGACTTGGGACCACTTTAACTTTAAACCACTGATTTTTGCACACTCATTGCTGCTAGTGTGGGACATGGCTGGAAGGAAAATATTGATCACTTCTTTTAGCAAAGCTGCTTCTTGGGTGAATGTAAAATCTGTGTTCTAATGAACTTGCTCTTCCTTTTATCTTTTTTTGTATCTTCTAATGATCTTGTTTCTTTCTTGTATCTTTGTTTTGCTTAAATCACTTCAGTTTTCTAGAAACTAACTGTATTGTTCGGTAGTTTTTGTATTATGTATTCAGATAAGTGTTGTGATGCCTATTTTGAGTTTTTCACTATTAATGTAGCAGATTGTTGCTGCTCTAATCTATTGAGCTTTTCCTGCTGTTGAGATGTATACCTGCTTCAGAGTATATCTGTGATCTGAATTATTGCTTTAGCTAATCTTAAATTTAAAAAATGATTGTTTGTTAGGATGCAGTATGAGATTTGCTTTTCTATTCCCTCTGTACATCATTATTATGTGTTGTTATTAAAATCCATTATAGAGATAGGAGAATACTTGGCTACTTGCCAAAAAAACAGAAGTTGGCAAAACTGTAGCATTAAGAGATTACTGAGTTAATTCTCTTCTTTTGTGCACTCCAAAACTGTACATTTACATTTTCTGTTGGGGATCATGGCTTCTTTTTTTTTTAGGCTATAGCCTAATGTCAGTAGTGTTGCAAATGTGACATGTTTTGTGTTGCATCAATTCAATTGCAATTTTTCCTGAATTTTATGAAAAACTCTTGGTGAAATGTTGGTTATATACTAGTGGGTTTTCTAATTTCAAGAAAAGCATGCTTAGCAATGAAATGTGATCTACATGCCTTGTATCCAGCAGCAGTTTCACTTCTGGATTACTGAGTTTAGTTACCTTTGTGTTGCAAATGTACCTTAGAGATTGGCTGAAATATTGTAACTCCTGACAGGTTAAACTCCTCTGGTGTTCTTGTGCAAAATTCTCAACCAGTGAAACGGTGGGCAAGTAGAAAGGAAGATGCAGAATTATAAATCCTATTGGCCATCTGGAGGATATTTAATTATGACTTTGGTGGGATTTATTTAGGGGACAACTGAATGTTTGTCTTGCTGCATAAATGAAGACTGCTTTGCAAAATTGAGGAGTTGTGAAGGGATTGTATGTCCTGAAACTTTCCAGCTTGCCATTTCAAGTGTTAAACTATTAGGAATATATAGAAATGGAAAGAGCTGGGTAAGATGAAGTTTAATAACTGAATTAATGAAAGCCAGTATTGTTAAACTAGGTTGAAATTAATTAATTGTAATTCTTCCTTATGTAAAAAAGAAGGACTGGCAAGCTCTTTCTTTAAAATTGTGTGAAGCCCCAAATGTTATAATAGGGGAGCAAACCACTTGGTACACTGACATGACACTGCCTTCAGGGTGTCAAGAGAGTAAACCACAGTCTCTTGTGCAGACTCTTGCTGTGCCTCTGCTTGCTGCATGTGTGCAGAATGACATCTATTATTGTAGCTCTTCCTCCTCTGGGTCAAACAATATTTGAAGATCTGAGGAAATTGCTAATCAGAAATATTTTCATGTTGAAATTTGTTCCTTCTTACCCCTCACCCGTATTTGTTTTGCTTATATTCTAATCTGGTTTATTCTGCCTTTGACAATTCAATCTTTACAGAATCTTTTCTTTAAAGAAATTGGCTTGGGATGTAGCCCTGCAGAAAGCAGTACAGTGAAGTTTGATACCACAAAGCTATTAATAGAGTTGGCTATGATTTATTAATAGAACTTATATTAATACTCACTGGAATCACTGTGTGTCAGAGCTGGAGTGCTTCTACTTTGTGCTTCTACTCCTCCAGCCCGAATCAGAAAAACATTTAACTGATATACCTAAATAATCTTTATCCTCCTCCAAATGCAAGTCAAACTTGTGAATCTCACCCACCTGTCAACATGCAATTTACACCCCACTCTTATGACTGATCCTTCTTTTTAGTCACCATCATCTTTTGAATTGTGTTGTCAGTTTGGGTGGCTTTAACACTTCTTCACAAATATGGGTTAAATCAATAAGAATTTGGTTTGATTTTCTGTGTCAGAGCATTCAACTGGGATGTAATTTTCTGCACAGTAATTAAATAAAATCCTTTGAGGTTTTTAAGTATGTTCTGGGTCTGACTGAAGAAATAACTAAACAATTCAGGGTAGTGTCCTTAGTAACTTAATGTGAGTAATGCCCCCTGGTTAGAAAGCCTGTGAATGTTTTTGTATTGACTATATGTCTGTCCATATTAGAAGATGTCTGTTCAGTTGTAGTTTTCTATGTCTATTGCATGTGCCTGTTATCCTGAATAGTCAAGAACATCACTGCCCATTTCATTCCAAGGACTATTTATAAAGAAATGACACTTAAGGTCCTTCAGACAAGCTATAGACATGCTAAAATTGACAGACCTCATTCTCATTCTGCTTACTTGAAAAATAACCTGCTGAAGTCTAGGACATTCTTACTCTGCAGAAGCTCTTGTGAAGAAGTATCAAGAAGCTGGAAATGTAAGACTAGACCCAGTCACCAGCTCTGCCAGCAGCCATGGGAGCTGTTTGCTGGGGAGGGAACCAGTCCTCACTGTTTGCAGAGGTTGTCCAGGAGTGTAGGCTGATTGCATCCCACCTTTGGGTGTTTCTTGGTTAGCTGACATACTGCATAGGAGGACATCAATGTACAGGTTCATTGCTGGCCCTTGAAAGGAAAGGCAGTGGTTTTACTGTAGTCTTTTCCGTGGGAGAAAAAAGGCTGCATTCCAAAGCATGGGAAGTGAAATGGGAAGTTAGGAGACTTCTAGGTACTGTCCTACTGCCAGAGGACTGATAGTGTGAAGAGAATTATTACCCTGCAGAAGTGAGAGACAAGCCCCTTTTGTTAAAAAGATTCCATGATGATTTCTTGGTTTTTTTTAGATAGTAGAACTCAAATTCAAACTATTTATTCAACCCACATTGATATAAATGCTCTTTGAGATACTTGGTAACAGCAAGTGTTCATAAACAGAAACAAATTGAGGCTGGTCACAGCTGTCAGCTTGTTCTGTGTACTTTGTGTTCTTGTGAATTGAGTATCTGTAAGAAACGTGGGGTGAAGATGAGGAAAAGCAAATGCATAGTGGCAAATGTAAATAGCAAAACTGAGTTCTGAAACAGCTGTTTAGGGAGGGACTCAATAGAAAACTGTTGTGGCTCTGACCCTTTCAGAACAACAGCAGGAGGAGCCACATTTAACCCATATTCTCTCTTCATATCTGTCAGAGTATGAGTAATTCATGTTTAGCATTTTTGAAAACTAAAAATTAAACTCTTTAGTCTACAATTGGTGGAGCACATGAGAAAACATGTTCTTTCTTCTTCCTCTTCCAGCCAAATGAAAGCCAGGATTAACAAGCCTAATGTATTTAGTATATATGCTGGGTTTGTTAAGTTGTGCTGAGGCTCTTTCCTGCCTTCCTCAGGGTTGCACTGCACATGCCAGCGTTATCAGGGCAGACCAGCTAGATCCAGCACACAGAACCAAAGCCCTGCCATCAAATCTGCTACTCAGGGACATTGAAGCAGCTACTTTGGACAGACTCTGGTCTGATGTGATGGGCTGAATGCCCAGCTGGTTTTGGAGCCATGAGATATTTCCCAGCAGTGTGTTGCCTGGGGTTTTTAGCCAAAAGAAATGCAGTTGATATGCTCTGACAGCCCCATTTTACATACTTTTCTTTGTATTGAGGAGCAATGAAGAAACTCATTTCAAAAGCACCACCTTGTCAGAATTACATCATTACTGTAAGTGTAGTTTCAAGGCCTTCTGGTGCTAACTTAATTTTATGCTGAAGCAGTATCAATACTTACCATATTATTGCTTTGTGATGTTATGAGATCTTTAATGATGGTGTGAGAAAACTATTTCCATTAAGTTGTTTTTACACGAGTACATTTTATAGTAGCTATTTGGATGCATTTTTAAAGGGAAAGCTTCCATTTCAAATACAGATTGTACAGTAGAATCTACTCATTCAGATCTAATTTGCTTGTTTTTGTTTGGGGAGAAAGAGGTGCTGTCATAAACAATCCTTTGCTTCTCTCTTCTTTTAAAAAACCAAGCAAATCTCCAGGAGTACTGAAGTGCTGTTACATCTCTGTATATCCCTGTGGCCCAAGAAGGGACAGAGTCCTTACGAAAGCTGGCCCAGAGCACTCAGCATTTGGATGCTGTGGGTCACAGGGCTGAGCAGTTCTAGAACCTGACCTGCTGTGCAGTGCCCTGTGCCAGCAGCCTCTGCTCACTTACATAACTGAATGTTTCCTTTGGTTGGAAGTATGACAATTCTGCTTTGGGCTGAACTTCTGCTTTGGTAAATGTATTTCTTACAGACTCCTCCGCTTAATGTGTTTGTGTTTGCCTTGTGTTGCTGCTTTGTCTTCACTGTAAGTTTTCATGGAGGCTCTGAGAGAATCACGTGCCGAAATGTGGAGTTCCTGGGGTAATGGCATGAAGGCTATCTATGTGTAAACTTGCCTCTGTGGAGGGAAACAAATTGAAGTCTCTAAACATTTTTTGTTAATTCTGAGTTAAGTATTTCTAGTGGTTTGCATTAGATTAGGAAATATTTTTAAACCACTTTTTTAAAAGCAAGTAATGGTTGTTAAGCTGAAATAGCTGAAGTAGGGAAGTCATTAAGTATGTTAAAGGGAGGAAGTTCCTACTTGTTGGGAGGTGGAAATTCAGGATAATGTGGCATATGGATCTTCAGTTCTCAAAACAAGGACTTGGCAAACAGAAAATTGACAAAAATAAACTGAGACTGAAAATTAATCTTTGCCTTGCAACTTGGAGTGTGTCATTTTTAATTTGCTTCTAGGCATGGTGAAGAAACTGTGTCATGAATGGCTTCCACTCTCAAATTGGTCCCAAAAGAATGAGTGCTTACTCTGGCTAAACTTCATATGTGGTTTCCATGGTGGTTGTTTCTTTCTGTGATTTGCTTTCAGTTGTGGAACTGGTAATATGAATTGCCTAGGAGAACTTTGAATATCTACATGTATCTAGATTATTTGGGTTATTTGGTATATCTTGTGGGGATTGTACCATAACCCCGAATAAACTGTATTTAATGGAAACTTGGACTAGCTTGAAAAACCTGTTTGTTACCAGGTTGAAAATTCTCCCAGTAACTTTGCTGTTCTTATTTTACTGCAGTTCGAGTTATTCTTCATCTGCTTTGGATTTTGAGACTGAGAACAAAATAGATCCAGTGTTTGATTCACCCAGAATGTCCCGGCGTAGTTTACGGTTGGCTGCTGGAGGATACAGTAAAGCAGATGATGGACAGAGTGATTCCCTTCAGGACAGCTCTTATGCTGGAAACACGTCCTTCAGGGATCAGTCTAAGTAAGCATTTTAGTCATCACTAGTAAATCCTGAGTCTTACTGTTTGAACACAATAATGCAGAAAGGTTACCTACAGGTCTTATTTTTTGTTCTTGGTGTTTGCTGCCATACTCTGAAATTTATGTTCAGCATGTGGTTTGCAATGACAATTTTTTACAAACATCTTTGTCAAATTATAGGTGCTTGAAGGCAAGGACTTCCTTTTAAATCTTGTTTGCTCTGTTTAGTCACATCAGTGTTGAAATGACTGTTAATTCATTTATTAATAAAGTGAGAGAGTGACAGAAATGTGTCTTTAGTGCTGTGTCTTACTTGCCTTTGTTTCCTAGGGTGGTGAAGCAACGCAGAAGTATGAGCAAGCAGTCTGGCAGTGGAAGACATGTGCCAAGGAAAAATCTGTCCAGCTCATCTATTTTTAGCCAGAGCAGTTTCAATAGCCATGCCAGTGATACATCAATGATATCCACTATATTGGATGAGTCTCTGATTCGGGAAAGGACAGAAGTTGATCATTTCTGGGGTAGGCAATAATTGCTATTGCTTGTATCAAAGTGTGCAGCCTGTTTGGTTTGGTGTGTATAAATGTATGATCTTTGCATCACCTGTTGTCCATCCTATCCCCAAACATGTGAGCATTCGCACTTCATCTGTAGGGGTCTGCTTGCTAAGATGCCCACTGGAAATTCATGGTCTAGTGTGTAAATTTGATTTACTGGCATGGTTAATGTCAAAATATTCACAGTCAAGTTAATATGCCAGCAAACATAAACACTTCTGTGATGTAATGCCATAATTATCTCCTGTCATTGCTTTCTTCAAAATGTACACTGAGTTCTGAATTGAAAGAATGGTAAACATATAACTTGTTTTTGAAAAGTCAAAGGAAAAGCCTTGTCTTACTTGTTTGTAGGCAGAAATGTGTTTATTTTTAAGATACCTTGAGATGGAAGTTCCAAATTAGTGGCATTTCAGAATTTCCCAAAATGTTTTTTGTGTGTGGCTGGCTGGTTTGGCTTTTTAACGATACCAAAATGTATTTTCCTGGAACCTTTTCTCTTCAATGCAGATAAAATATGGGAGTTGTCTATATAAAGTATTGTCTATGTTAAGCATTGTGTACAGCCAGCTCAGCAATTTGTTATATCTCCCAATTCAGACTCTTTGTTTCCAGTCAGAATACTTGTGACCTTCCCAGAGTCCTAGTGGGAAGAATTGTATCGATCTTGGTAGAACCCATTCTAAATTTTAGATAACCTGACTCTTAAAACAGAATTTTAAATACAGTAGTATCAAAGTAGTTACCAAGAGCAGAAACATTGTAAGCTTGTAATTAGCTGCTTTAACTTCTTGTGGGAACTAAGTCAAGGTGCAGTTGGCATTCATGTTGCTTTGCCTGCCCCTTCTGTGGTGGGAAGATTTTCACAACTGTTACCATACTACAATAAGGTCTGGATAGGTGTTTCTCTGATGGGCTGCAAAATATGTTAAATGCTAACCATAAAGAGACTTTCTTTGAAGTCTTCAAATTAGCAGGACTTCTAACTTGAGTTTATGAAAGATACTGTAATTCAGTTCAGGTCTTTCTTATATTCGGGACCAATTTCTTCTTTTTTTTCATTTGCAGGCCTTGATGAGGAAGGTGACCCCAAAAGTAAGTACAGTTGGCTTTTTCTTGCACATGGTTTGTGTGTGGCAGGCCCGGTGCTGGCAGTGCTGCCATGGGGTTGTGCTGTGTTTGCAGGCAGTGACACCACGCTGCTGCAGGGCAACGGGGGCATAGCAGCCCCAGAGCTGCAGCCCACGCTGAACGGCTACACGTGCAGTGACTGCAGCATGCTGTCAGAGAGGAAGGAGGTCCTCACTGCCTATTCACCTTCCCATGTGCCATCCTCCAGGATCTACACTAGGGACAGGAGCCAGAAACATGCATCTAGTAAGTTACTTCCTCTTGTGTTTCATTTCCACGGTGTTATTTAAGCATCTGTCTAACCCTGATGAACTTGCCAGTAACTGAATTCTAGAGATCAGCTTTTATTTGAAATACATTTTTTTGTGTCAGTTGAAATTTTATGTACATGTATATGATAATCTACTGATTTTCAGTGCTGCTGTAGGAATCAAACAATTAGAAAATTCAAATGCCCTGCCCTTAAGTTATAAAATTATTTGGCCAGCCAGGACTGATTGTAAGTCTCCTAATCTGACATCAGACCTGTGTGGCTCTGCCTGTGAAATATTTGGTAATGGTTTCTAAGATACAAACTTCCTGTGCTTTTTGGTTTACAATTTTTTATCCCTCATGTGATTTGAACTTTCAAGGTTGAGCACAATTGTTACTTTGCAGTGCTTGTGCTATCGAGGGAGTCTCTGAGAGGGCTTTCTACTTTCTGCTTCCTTTTTTCTCCTCCTCTTTTAACCTTGCAGCTTTTTATAGTGTTTCTAAAAGCTACACCTCAACTACATGAAAAATTGAACTCCAAAGGGAAAAACTGATTCCAAATAGTCACTCTAATGACTACATTCCTAAAGCTCAAAAAACTGAGTCTGTATAAATGAGATTCTGCCTTTCCAAGATAATCTCCATTCAGTGGATTGTTTTCCTCATTGTCTTGCCCATGTCTGCCTGCCTCTTGCACCTGGAGTTTCTTGATTACTGGTAGTCCTCAGTTACCACAGAGGATTTGTTTCCTTAATGAACTTGACTTAGAAAGGAGCCAGTTGTGGAATTATGTGGGTTTGTTAAGTCTTGAAGGAAGTTTGTTTTCAGTACAAGAAAAAGGAATTAGTCTGTTTGAGCTATATGATGTGATTTCAGATACTTAAATATTTCTTTGTAGTTAGTGTGTAGCAGAGGGTAGAATTCTTTTGACTTGAACAGTCAACTACTTAAAGTGGCACTGCATGAAAACTCTTTCTGTACTTCTGAGTTTGTATTCACATGAGAGTTTTCCTCATCTTTGTACATTCCTTTGAACTTTAACCTAGGGGTTTGAGTCAAACTTTGGGGGTGTTTGGTGGGTGGGGAAAGGCACACAGTCATGGCAGGTTTTTAGGATGTGGCTGAGTCTAGGACAGGGGCAGTGGTGGATTTTGGCTTTGTTCCTGTGGCTCTGGAGAAGGGTGTGTCTCTAGTGCTTCAGGCAGACCTCTGTAGGAACTTCCTCTGATGTAGCAGCAGAGAAGATGGTGGGCAGTCCTCACTCATTCAAATCCAGAATAGCCCTGTAGTGTCTCTTTGGAACTGTGACCCCAAGATCAGGATCAGCAGTTCACCTCAGTGAGGAATTCTGAGTTCCATAAGCAAGGAATTCATTGTTCTTTAGAGTTCTGCATTCTCACTAAGCAAAGCTGTTCTTGCTGAAGTTATACATTTTGCCTTGAAGTCATTATCCAGGGTGTGAAATTCTTAGAAAAGCTTTCATGCATATCCAATACACCCAGACTTTTCCAACCACACTTTCTGAAGTGTCGCACTCTTGGCTAAAGGCTTTCCGTGCTTCGTCCTCACTCTTACACAAGCTAATGGTGACCAGAGAGCAGAAGTACATATTTCTATGGATGAATAATTTGTATTCACACTGTTTTTTTCAATAGGAGGAACATATTTCTACATGAGTAAGATTCTACGATTGGTCAAAAATACTGCAGCATCTTTTGCATCACTATTAATGCAACTCTTTCAAATGGTTTTGCTGAAGCTGGGTTATGAATATAAAGGTACCTTTTCAGTTGTCTTCCTTGGTCTGCAAACAAAGACAAAGTGTGTGTATTGGGTTTTTTTTCTTCTGGACTTCATCTTTGGCACTATGGTGTTCTTCTATAGTCTTTTGGCTGGCTCCTATCTTTCTCAGTTTTTATTTCACTTGTGCTGCACTTTTCATACCTTTCCTGTTTTGAAAGTATCAAGATTCCCTTATATGAGATCCACATGTTGATTTTATTAGGAAGTGGTAGAGACTAATTTTTGAATTGACAAACTTAAGTTGATTTTTAAAAACTGTGGTGATATTGTCAAATTCTAATTTTTCGATGTCTTTCATTCTCTTATCACCCTTAAACCTGCTGTGCACTTAAAGCTTGTTTAGATCTGTCTTGCAAAACTCAGACTGCTCTCATCACTCTGCACTACTTTAGAGCACATCTTGTTTTCCCTGAAAATATTCATTTCTTCTTTGGTGCTTTCTCTTCTATAATACCTGCTCTACAAGTGAAGTTAAATTGCCATAGGCAGAAGGGAACTGATTTTTGCATGTGAGTAGAACTTTGCTCTCCTCCTTCTCTCTGCTCAGAGCCTTATAATTCCTAATGCTTTCTTCTCCTTCTTGTAACAAGTTTGTTAAAATCAGCACAAATATGTAATGAATGGCTGACCCATTTGATGGAATGTTGGGAACAGGGACTTACTTGATGAGGGGTTGTTTGTTTGTTGGTTTGTTTATTTTTACAAACTTTGCTATCTGAAAAGAAGCAGAAGAATTTTTTTGAACTAAGAGGCCCCTTGATATTTAAAGAAAGAACAAGATTACACAGAGTAGGCTTCTTCCTCAATAATTTTTCAGGTTTCCTTAGAGTAATCTGACTTTAATAGTGAACCAAGCCAGTTTAGCTAAAGTCTGTGTCTATGAAAGGCTTTGAATTTGATAATCAGAATCTGTGTGTGCTTTTTGGATGTGTTGCAGCTCACTCAGACTACTGTGGAAGCATGAATGTAAAGGAGTTCTACAGAGAAGATCGTCACCTTGGTGTGAATGAGGAGTCAATATGTAAGTACAGTGATTGGTGCAGTCTCAGTCCTGGGCTCTACACCAGGTTGTTGTTGTAATAGTAGCATCACACAGGGAGCTACAAAGTAAATATTGGGTTTGCAACTTAAATGTGGGGGGATGGTGATCCCCTGGTGTACTGTAGTATTTCTCCCAGCAAGTTTCCTTCCCTGAAGTTTGCTAAGCAGTTTTTGGGTTGATAAATGATGATGTGAGATAGACTTAAACAAATCTATCTTGTAACAGATCTTGATTTGATCCTGGTTTTATCCCATTAATCAACTGTTACCACAACCAACAGGTGATGACTGTAAAGGGAAGAAACATCTTGAAATGTACACCACAGACCACATGCAGTCCTCATGGGCTAAAAGGGTAGCAAGGACCATTTGGCACACCTTTTCTTCTGCAGGTTGACTTGGACATTTTTGTTTGCTTTTATTTTGCATTGCAATCTCACAATGTTAATCACACATGTTTTGTGTTTGGGCTTTTTTTCCTTCCTTCATCTATCAAAGTAGGGTAGAAATGTAAAGTGCCTAGACAACTAACTTCCTTAACACCTCTTCTGTCTGAATTCTTGCTCTGATTTTGGCTTTTGTACAAGCTTGGCAGGCTGCTTACCTGTTAGTGAAAACAAGATGTAGGGTAATGTGCACCTCGTATGTTAGAAGGAAGAAGTCAGATGAATTTATTGCACTTTGGGGAGATCTGTATGCTTGCTAGGTTGAAAAGCTGACTTTAAATGAAAGTAAGGTATGAGATACTGCTATGCAGATTATTTGAATAAAGGGGTTTTAACATTTTATTTTTGTTCTAGTGATAGTCAATTTTTACAGGAATCTTGTATAGGGATAGAATCTACCCTGTGAGCTTGAATGACAGAGACATCAAGGATCTGTTGAATGCTCTTTATTCAGCAAAGGAAAATGATTTGAGACACTTCAGTCACCTAAATGATTTGCAAAACATTGGGTTGGTATATTTATAATCCCTCAGATTAACCCAGGCATATCTGCTAATCTAAGAACGTAGGTTTATTTTCTAAACATATATGGTGTAGTTTGTTCTGTAGAAAGATTGGTCCTAGTCTTGGACATAGTATTTGTTGGCCTCAGCAGGCTTTAAGTTACAGCATTTTATTAGTGTACAGCATTTTATTACAGTGCATTGGATGGGGAGGTTGGTGGTAGTTCTGTTCTCTTTAAGAGATACAGAACTATCCTACTGAACACTCAGCCTAATGTAAATTTACTGCTTGCAACTTCCAAGTGGGAATACTTTCTATTATTTATCAATATTTCTTGGACATCACTGGAATTTTAAATTTTTAATTGTTCTCACTTCTGCACAGTAACCCAGATAATGATATATAATTTTGAACAAATAAGATGCTTTTAAAATAATGATGTGCTTAAAGCTTGTTTTTGTGGTAGTACTCTTGCTATTCTCTGCTACACTTTGCATGGCATTGTTAGATAAACATGTTACAAAATGTAAACTTGGATTTTGGAAAAGTGATATTCTAACTGCACAGGTGGTGTTCAGTCTGTTTATCTCTGTCCATGAGAATTCAGTTTCTAAACTCTCTTGGTTTTACTTGACTTCCTATTTACTAGTGGCTTGCTTTGCTTTAGAGTAGTGAAGAACCAAGTTTGAGATTACTGCAAGGTACAGTTTAAAATTCTGCAGAACATGTGATGGGCAGGGGACTGAGTGTTTCACTGCGTGATCTGAAGAGAGCCCCCAGCTCCTTTGTGCTGCCCCATGGAGTTCATTTGTTATCACCCAGGTTACTTTGTGCTTCACGTGTTGCGAACAGCGGGAGCCACGGGATGGCTTGTGTCCCAGAGGGTGTTGTCTCTACTTTGGCTGGCCATTCTCTCTCCAGGTTACTATTCTAATCCCTGTGTGTGTGTGTGCATTGCCTGTTCCTTTTGGCAAATCAGGGGACTGCAGGGGCTTACACTAATCCAGCTGTGCTTGTGCTGTAGCTTTTGTGTCTTGAAATGCACGTGCTGCTTTATTGACCAAATATGCTTAATGAGAGGGTGTGTTTCTGTTCACAGGCATTACAGGAGACTAACCAGAGGGAATGAGTGTGTGAATATGGGGTGTCAAGAATAATGGGGTGTGTTTGGTTTGGCAGTCAATTGCTATATTGGTATTCCTCTTACCAAAAACTGCTGCTGCTAATCTGTGTGTTTCCTGGAGCATACTGAGGTCTCCAGTGTGTGATAAGTTGTGTTCAGACATGAATACTGAATTTCCAGTGAGGTAGCACTGCCATAAGAAATGAGCATTTAATCTCTTTGCATGGCTGTTGACCTTGTTGAGTAGCTATTGTTACAATGCTGTCATACTTGTGGTATCTAGATGTCAGTAAGCTGCATGCATTGCCTTATTCATGCTTTTCTCCACTCTGCAAAGCTTTGTTGGCCACAGCTGCATGTCCCTCTGCTTGGTTTCTTTGAACATGTGCTGCAGGAATTACATTTCACACTCCCACCTTTTGTCTTCTAGGGAGGGCAGCTGCTGGCATGTTCAGGTTGCTTAGAACTGGATGGTATCAACTTGTTACTCTGATGTCTTTGCTCAAGGTGTTTCTTGTAAGAAGGTGTGTATCCTTTGAAATAATTGTTTTGTGAGCAAGTTATTTACCCAGTTATAAATCAATTAATTATGCTAAATGTGTTCTTTCTTGTAAACTGTGCTCTCTTTCTCTAGATGCCTTCCAAAGAACTACAGGTGGTTACTGTTTCTTATCCCACTCCTGTTTCTGCTAGGTATGTCAATTGTTCACTTTTAATGTAAATCAGTGTGTGTACTGCAGCTGCTTCAGAATTTTGAGCTGATTTATAAAGAAGATGCAGAACTGAAAAAGAGCAAGTTTGTTTGTGAACAGGGCAGTAATTCAAGCTTCCAGGGTGCTGACAAGTCAGCAAGCTTTCACCCTTGTCACAAAAGCAATATCCTTGATTTAATTGCACAGAGCTCTTTAGAAAGAGTGGCTGAATAGGTAAATGCACTGAAGTCCTTTTTTTCTTTACCTCCCTTCATAGGAGCAGCAATGAAGGAGTAGGCTGGGTACTGATTGTTTTGTCAGTCTCCATAGAAGTGTGGTTAAGTTTTTACCAACTCATCCAAAGTCTCTCCTTTGCTCTAGACCCTGCTTTAGTTGCTTAAGATACAGCTGACTTTACAGTGGTTAGTAGACAGCGTTCCAGCCAGCTGTCAACTGAAATAAAACAAATTGAAGTATTTACCAGAAGTGCTGGGCCATTTCTGAAAAGCAGTTTCATGTCTTTGTGAGTCTTAAAAACTTGCAGCTATTTTGTGGAGAAGATGAAGCTTCTTGGAAAATTACAGTGGGGATTCAAAGTCCTCTGTATAAGGGTGGACAAGGAAAGAATTTACCCTGTGTAGAAAATGCTGCTACTTCCCACTAAGATATTGCCAAAATAAGTGTAATCTTGTGAAATGCTATTTTATTTCCATGGAAGCCTAAGTTTCTTCCAACTTTTATTAGCTCTTATGCAATGTGATATGTAGTAAGTGTATCATGCAACATATTTTCCATGGAGATAAAGAGCAGCATTTATTTATATATATTTATGTAGCTTTTTGTTTCTGTTCTAGGTTTGTGGTTCTGGGGGCTTAATGGCTTCATTTCATTATTACCTCCATTGAACTGGACAAGAATTGGCACAATACAGAGAACAGATGATTCTGTTTCTGTTCCTGAACCACAAGATGACTCTTTTCATTCTATACAACCTCCAAAGGTAAGGGAGAACAGTCTAGGGAAGAACTTGCATATATTTAAAGTTCTCTTAACTTTCATGTCTTCAGTATTTTTCAATAACTACTTGTTGCACAAGAATAATGTAGATAAGTCGATTTTTGTACATTAAAGCATTATCTTTATATTTTAGGATACCATAAATATCTTTGACTTTGGTCGTATAAGTGAGCTGGAAAAGCAAATGGCCTTCATGTCTGACAGATGCCATGACCGAAACAAAGAATACAACAAAGTGATGAGCCTACTCCAGAACCTTCAAGATCAGGTTGCCACAATGAGTGACAGAAGTGAAACATTGAATTTAATAAAAAACGTGATGAGTCAATATGTTAAAGATATGAAATTGGAGGAAAAGGTAAGACAGTCAGTTATTGATGTTTCCTAATACAGATTGTTCTGTTATATAAATGCAGATTGTGAGTGATTTAACTGGAGGATTCTTTTTCTGCTCTAGAAATAACCAAGAGGTAGTAAGGGCCAGGGAGTAGTTGTGGGCATTTGTTCCTCCTTTGTTATTGGTGACAAAGGATTAATTCCAGACAGGTGGCCTAAAGTAGATTCCTACATTGCTGAAAAGCTGCTGGATTTATCCTGTTTCTATACAGATAAAGAAAACTATAGGAAGGACTAGTGACAAAGCAGGGACTTTGTGGTAAAATTCCCTGTATATAACCCCTACTGCAGCTAAATCAGTCTTCTCTATTTATTACAAATTCTGTAATTTCTCACACTACCTGCAGGATAAATCACTTAAATATTCACAGAACAGAATGAAAAGTGCACTTTGTAGCAAATATCAATTATTGTATTTGTACTCCAAAACAAAATACACCCCCTTTTTCTTCCCTGTTTTTTAAGACTGATTTCCTGGCTTTACACAAAGAACATGAATTGCGCATCCAGACACTGGAAGAACTTCTTAGAAAACTCTCAGCTGAATCCAAGGTATTGACAGTGAGCTTTGCTGACTTGTTCTAATTGTAACCTGTTGATAAAACATACTGATTTTTTAAAATTTGCTGTTCCAAACAGCAGTTTCCTTTACTGTGGCTACTACAGTTCCCTAAGTCTCATAACTTGTTTGTGTTTTGGTTCCCCCTTCTTGGAGATAGTTACATTCCAAAGTTTAAAAATTATTCCCTTGACCATTGAGGCAGGTTCTATTTGGAATAAAACCTTATACAGAGGCGCAAACATAATTGTGTATGCAGTCCCATACAGGTGGTGCTAAAATTTACTTTCATGTAACATTCTTTATTCTCTTTCTTTCACTTGAATTTCTTTGTATACGTTAAAACTTAACTTCTGTATTTTGTAGGACATCCAGAAAGAGTTCGACCTGGCCAAATCAAAATCAATGAGGTATAAGCACTTTTCAAATACATTTTGCTTTTTCACTCCTGATGCCAACTGACAGTGATCCTTATCTTGTGTCAGTTAACTGACCCTGCAGGGTTGTGTTGTCAGCAAGAGCACTTCTGTCTTGTACTGGATTTCAGCTGTGGTGCTGACCACCAGCACAGGACCCTACTCCAGTGTGGGGGCAACCCTACAACTACACTTTCATTAGAGAAAGCTATTTATATAGCACAGGAGAATGAGGGACTTCTCATCCTCTTATAAAAGTATTAGTTTTCCTTCAGATCACTTAGTGAAACATAGTGACTGCTTTGATGGGCTTTGTATTTAAATTCTTGAACTGTATCAGTTCTAATTTTTGTCTCTTGTTTTTTTGCTTACTTGCTGAATTGCCATTTAAATTAGAATTAAATGTAAAATGGCTTTAGAATGATAGTTGAGATCTCTTTCCATAGCATTCACTGGACACTGCTCTATACTGGTCATATATGAGTTGCTGTTTGTAACTCAGCACTACCTCTGGAGTTACTCTGGTTTGAATGAGGGAGCCTGAGACTCACTCTGACCAGTGGCAAACTCACACAAAGTTTGACTGGTTTGCCAGAAGCCCTTAAATTCCCCCAAATCTGTATATGTTTGAGTTATTAACTTGTCAGCTTGGTGAAAATCTGAAGTCATGACTGCTGGATTTTTCCATTCTTCAAAATACTTTGCTTTGAATATATTAATTCTAAGTATGCCTTAAGTAACAGTATGTTACAAGTGCAAGTTCACTGTGTGTATTGTGGTGAACAATTGAACTAGAAGAGCACTTTGTGTTAGACAAGTATATTCCCACACCTTTGGAAGTTGATGGAATGATTCCAACTACTCTTTCCTAATAATTGACTTCTTGTTTTTGTCAGAGATGATGATCAATACAGTCTACTTATGTCCAAAATTAAAAAGCTAGAACTAGAGCTGGCTTCTATGAAATCAGAGCTGTTATCTGGAGAAAGTGTGAAGATGAGTTGTGAGAAAATGGATGTCATTCATGAAAAAGTAGGTTCTGCAACTTCTCTAAATGTCCCAGTAAAATTTGATATTACTTGGTTTTGTTCACTAACTTTTTGAAATGCACTGCAATCAGTAACATGGGGGCAGTATTAAAGAATGACAGTGTTGTATGTAGGGTTACTGTGAATTTTTCCATTAGTGCATAACACTTTGCTGGAGAGGAGTTTCTTGCTTGTTTTCCACAATGGCAGGGGTTTGCCAGGAAGTTATGACATAGTAGCAGTTCTCTGCACAGTACTTTGTTGATGTATTTTGCTAATCCCTGGAAATACAGAAAAGAAGCTCATGTAAAAGCAAATTAAGTTTCTTATCTGAGAGTTATTTCTAAAAAATCCTATGTAAGTTCTTTTGAAGCCTTTTAAAAGGTCTGACTGGAATGTAGCCAACAAAAATACAGCAATACTAAGATGGGATTATCAACTTTTACCTAAATAATGACTTGTGATAATGGTCTAGCTATGTACCTGTTGTATATTTTATATATATTTATAAAAACTAACAATTGTAATTATTAATGGCTTCCACTAGGTAGATGCCCAGGTCAAGGAATCTGTCAAGCTATTGCTTTTTGGTGATCAACAAGAAGACTTGCCTGAATCACTTCTCCAGTGGCTTACCTCCAATTTTGTGAGCAAAAGTGATCTACAGACTGTGCTGCGGGATCTTGAGTTGCAGATCCTCAAAAATATTACTCTCCATATGTCTGTAACAAACCAAAAAGTAACATCTGAAGTAGTTACAAATGCTGTGACTAATGCAGGGATTTCTGGAATCACAGAAGCGGTGAGTGAGTTTTAATGCCTCAAAAGTTCAACTAAAATTGGAAAAAGTTCTTTCATGGGCATTTTGTTGAGCATGACTCTCAACATAAATGTTAATGATTTTAGGAGATGTCAGGAACATCAGTTGAAGTGAGGAGAAATGCAGAAAATGCTTTTTCTAGTGGATTCTTGCGGCATTGATTGCTGCCTGTTGTCAACACTTGTGTTTTTTTAAAGTGTGCTATCTTGAAAATTGAATTCCCAAGAAACAAGTACACCAAAGAAATGCAACTTGGGGTCTTGGGAAGAAGAAATGCAGATTTTAAAAATAAAACAAACCAGCAGTCAAGATGCAGTATAAACTTGTATTTTAAGACAGACAACCATCTATTAAAAGTGGCCTCTGTCTTGACAGAGGCTTTCAAGGACTTGTGATGAAGTGCAGCATCTCAAAAAGATGCTTGCAACTTCACAGATATGTAAATATCAATTATTTTATCACTTGATCTTATTTTAATATTTTTCCTTCCATTCTCTTGTATGTGTACACCTCTAGCAAGCACAGATTATTGTAAATAATGCACTGAAACTCTACTCTCAAGACAAGACTGGGATGGTGGATTTTGCCTTGGAATCTGGAGGTAAATAGCAGAGGAAACACCATTTTTACTATTCATGCTTTTAGTAGTATTTACTAGAAATATTAAAATGAAGAGTAAAGCTTAGCAGAACATTTTTGTGTGTTGCCTGATTATAAGATCATTGCAATCTGTGATGGTGTTTACAGGTCTGTACATCAGCCTAGGTGTGCATGGACATGGATAGAATAGTTCTCAATATGTCTAAAACTGGATAAGAAAGAAATGAAAAACCTTTAACCTGTTCTTAAAATAACATTGTATATGATAGAAGCATTGTATCCACAGAAAGTTATTAGATCTTAACAATATCTTTAATCTGGTAGCATTAAGCTTTATAGAAATCTGTCTTAATTGCTCATTTCTTCTTGAAGACTTCTATTTCTGCTAACCTGATCTGTCTTTTTTGAGGTGGCAGCATTCTGAGTACTCGCTGTTCTGAAACCTATGAGACCAAGACAGCATTAATTAGCCTCTTTGGAATTCCTCTGTGGTACTACTCTCAGTCTCCCAGAGTGGTGATTCAGGTAATTAAAGGCCAAGTAAACAAATGCAGCAATGTTATTTGATGTGGAGTGGTTTGGGTGGCTCTTTGGGTGCTGGGTGTATCTCTGTAATATATTGGGGCACAGGTACTTGGAGCTATGTTTCTGAGAGTGGGATTCTTCTGGCAGTCTCTGGGCACAGTTTAAGTCCTAGTCTAGCAAAACTGAGAGTCACAGGAAGCTTGGGTGGTGCCCTGGGCTTGTGCAAAGTGGGAGGGCTGGGAGGGTTCCTGCTGAGAGCTCATCTCAAGGCAGGTCTTCAAAACACCACTGGTAGCTCAGGTGAGTGTGCTGCCTTCCTGGAGAGTTCCAGCAAGGAGATTATTTCTGTACCTTACTGTTTAAGACTGTCCCTAAGAAGTCCAAATTCATTACAACTCTTTGTTGTAATAAACTAGAAAATACTGCAACATTGTTTTTATTGTTGTATCCTATCTTGTTCTCTCCACCTTGCTTGTGTGCAGCCCGACATGTATCCAGGGAACTGCTGGGCTTTCAAAGGATCACAGGGCTATCTTGTGGTGAGACTTTCCATGAAGATCTATCCAACTGCCTTTACATTGGAACACATACCAAAAACTCTTTCACCAACAGGAAATATCACCAGTGCTCCTAGGAATTTTGCAGTATATGTAAGTCTGTCTCTGATTTTGAGTTGATGTTTGTACACAGAATATTTGTGTTGCATACCTTGGAGGAGAGTAACTTGAGGAAGGACAGCTAAGAAGATGATAAACTGTTTCACTCATTCCTCTTAAAAATTACTTTTATTTGTGAGCTTTGAGATTATGAATAACAAGTGTTGCAACTAATTTTGGGTGAGCTATTTACTCTTGCTCTATACAGTAGTAAACACTTCTGGAGGGAGATTATGTTTTTTTATTTATTCTAGTTTTTTCATACATTTTGTTTCATCCTCCTTCCCATTTTTCCTCTCTCCACCCACTATCCCTCCCATTTTGTCTCTGCACCTTAACTGTGATGTGCCTTAAATAATTTTTTTAGTTAATTTTCCCCGGCACCACAGTTGTGTAGGCAGGATTACAGAACAGACCACAGGGTGTATCAGAGAGCAGTTATGATATCTGAGAACTTTTTGTCAGGTTTTTCTAAATGCTTAAAAAGTCACCTGCAAGCATCTGAATGTTGACTTCAACCTTGATGTTCTCTCACTGTTTGTCCTGAGCAGTTTATATTGCACACTGTGATAAGGGTTTAGCTGTGAAAATTAAGGGGTTTGACCATGAAAACATGTAAACAGCACAGCTATTTACAGGGCAGGAAACTGGAATACAGAGCTGTGCTTGAACTTTAAATTACATGGGAAACATTCTGATCCTGGCTTCATAGACCTTCAAGTGCTGTCTCTTGATACTCTGTGTAGGCATTGCTTCTAGTTTGGGTTTGATTGGAAATTCCATTGGTTTGATGGAAGTAAAGCTCCTTATGCTGTTGTTACAGGGTCTGGATGATGAATATCAAGAAGAAGGCAAGCTTCTAGGAGAGTATGTCTATGATCAAGATGGAGAACCACTGCAGATGTTTCCAGTGATAGTAAGTCTGGATTATAAGATTTAAAGTGTCAGGAGAAAGCTACTTTTACTTTCTACACTTGTGTGCAATGAGCAGTGAAGGGAAAAGGCCTTGTTCTCATGTGGGCAGTGTAGAAGCTGAGGTAGAATCTACCTGTGCCTCAAACCCATGGCCTGAATAGATGAGAGGGGAGGAAGGTTTGTTGCTATGTGGACACAGATGGGGGAAAGTTGCTAAACATGGGGAGAGTCTGTTCCATGCTGCTTCAGACTCTCAAATAATTGTAAGGCAAGGGAGGTTCTCAAAGGAACAGAAAATTCCCAAGGCATAGCTTAGGTTCCTGCAAGTAGCAACAGTCATTAATAAGAAAGCTTCAGTTGCAGCTGTTTATGCCAGAACTCTGACACTGATTTTTGTGTTTGCTTTTTTCTTCTTCAGGAGAAAAATGAAGATGCATTCCAAATAGTGGAGCTGAGGATTTTCTCTAACTGGGGCCATGTAGAGTACACCTGCCTTTATCGGTTCAGAGTGCATGGGAAACCTGCCCAGTAATCCACACTACAGCTGGGGGTGGCTGCTTTGTACATTTTGTTCCTAATCTGTATATACTGGGAAGCCTACAACACTGGAATCTGTAAAGGACGAGGATGCAAGATGCACACTGCAGAACTATTGATCCTCTGATAAAGGCAGAAGACTGTCAGCAGAAATGTATAAACCCCAATTTTAATTTACTCTAAGGCTCAGCTTGTAATTGCCAGTTTGCTTCATATTTCTGTGTCCATGCTGAGAGAAATAATGCATGCAAACAGCTCTGGTTCATAAAGCCCAGTTGACAAACAGGTGACACACATTTTATTACAAATGAATGTATAGGTTTTTTAAAAAGAATAAACCACACTTTCTGCAACTAGGAATCTGTTCCTTTTTAATCCAGGACTTAACTGCATACTTTTGCTAGCTTGGCACCATAAGCCAAAAACTGTGGTACATTTTGAACACTGACTGTGGCTAAAGGTGTCCTTCAGTTGACAGTTGGTTTCAACCTTTTTGGTGGATCCAAAAGGGCTTCTTTGCTACATGTTGAATATAATAAATACTACTGTCAGGGAAAGCTAACACAACCAAAACCAGTTTCAACACCAGCGACTGAGAATGCTTTACTGTAATTTGTGGCCGCGAATTGCTCTAAAAGTCAGGGATAACTTTAAGTAACTGAAGTTATTTTAAGGGTTTTTACCATGGCAACTTGGCCAGTTTGTTCTTTTTTTAGTGTCAATCCCACATCGACCTTGATGTACTAACTGACTGGCTTGGAGCTGATAAGCCTGCTGAATTGCTCAGTAAACACTGCTGTACAGCAGTTGCACTACCTTAATTTGTCCAAAGTGGGACAAGATTTTCTTAGACTGGTTGATTGTTATTCTCCATTTGTACTGTGAGAATTTGGTGTGTGGAAAACAAGCCTGAAGCAATTCTTGCTGCGTCACAGTTACCAGAGGGACTCGAGCTCAGCGCTGCTGTGTGCAAACACGGGCATTCCTGATCCTCCCCTAAGCCTTAGTTGGGTACCAGATGAGTAGAATTGCTCTTGGAAACAACGTTTTCACGTAGAACAAGGTGAAACTGCTTGTTGCCCCCCTGTAGCCTTGCTGCTTTGAAGATCCTTTTAGGAAAAGATTCCTGAAATTCACTTGTTTGCAGAATTTTTATCTTGCTGTTCTAGTGCATTTTGTAGTTACACAGAACTGTTACACATGGACCTGCTGACTGGTTTTCTGAATTGAGTTATGTATGTTGCACAACAGTCCTCGAATGTTTGAAATACAAAAAGTCTCCATGTGAAGAACTGTTTTTCACTCAACCTAGAGACAGAACCTATGGCCTACGCAGAGGAGTAGATGACACATGTACAGGTGTTTTCATATTATAGGTTACATATTTAAAATTAGAATTATCCTGTATAAATTGAAATTAGGTAGTTGGGGGGGAATATTTTGAATAACACTAACTTATTTTTAAAAAAGCAAGATAGGACTTTGTGCAATGTATTTTTGTAAATGCTTTTCAAAATGTCTGTTATTCTTTGCTGCCTCCAAACTGACAAGATGCTATTGAGATGTTTAAATAAAGAGTTTTAATTTTTGAAAGTGCATGTAATACTTGAAACAAGAAATAAAGCCTCTTTTCTGCTTTTTTTTTTTTATCAGCTGCTTAAATAAGTGAGGAAAGATTGTGATTCCAATGCCCCGAGCTGGGGCAGGGTTGGGGGATTTCATGGAAGTTTTTACAAGGGGCAGGGGCACAAAGCTGTGAGGGGCAGGCCCAGGAGCAGCGCGTGGCTGGTGGGTGACACCAGTGGTGGGGCCTGGGGAAAAAGCACACTTGGGTGGGTGCTGGATTCCTTCCAGCTGTGTGGAGGATGCGGGGTTGCTTTAACTCCTGTGCCTTTAGCCTTGCCTGGATCCCTGTACCACAGCACTCCTCAGCCAGGCTCATTACCCGCGCTCCATCCGCCGTTCCTTGATTTTTATTAATGTTCTCCTGCGGTTTCCTGCGCTGCTGTGGCTCCAGGCCCGGCCGTGCCCGCCTCGAGTCCCGGGGTTCCCCTCACGCCGTTCTCAGCCGCCGTTACCGCTCGGGACGCCGCGCGCAGCCGCGCGGGCTGAGCCGAGCGGGCCGCCGTCCGAGCGGGCGGAAGCCGGGCAGCGGGGCGCCGGCGCTGCGTGCGCATGCGCTTGGCTCCCGCCTCCCCTCCCCGTCCTCCGCGCTGATGGCGGCGGCGATCATGGCGGCGGAGCAGGAAGCCGCGAAAGGCGGCGGCGGCAGGAACCGCGGCGGCGTGCAGCGCGTGGAGGGCAAGCTGCGCGCCAGCGTCGAGAAGGGTGACTACTACGAGGCGCACCAGATGTACCGGACGCTGTTCTTCAGGTAGGGCCGCGCCGGGCCCGCCGCGCCGCCCCTCCCCCGCCCGGCCTTCCAGAGCCTTCCCACGCACTCTGCTCCGCTGCCGCCCGCCGCGCCCACGGCCGCTCCCCATTGGCTGTCTTGCTTGTCCATCTCCGCGCCCCGCTCTCTGATTGGCCCGCGGGGGGGCGGGGTGGGGCGGGCGCGCGGCGCCGGCCCAAGCGGGGCCCGGGCCGGGCCGGGCCGGGCCGGGGAGCGGCGGCCCCAGGCTTGGCTCGGCTCGGTTCGGTTCGGCCGCGTCACCGCCCTCGGCCCCGCCGGCTCCATCAGCGGCTCGGGGCGGCGGGGGAGCCGCTGCTCGCCGGCCTTTGGAGGCTAGCCCCGGCCCCGGCCCCGGCCCTGTCCGCGCCCCGCCGGCCCGGGCACTGTCCGGTGAGGTGCCGGGGGTGTTGCGTCACGCCGCCCGCAGGTCACGGGCAGAGCGCAGTTTCGGCCCCGTCCCCCAACGCCGCTCGGTGGCCGCACGTTCCGGCCAGGCCGAGTGAGGCCCCCCGGCCAGCGGGATGGGCCGAGGGTGTCTCCCCGGGCGTCCCCTGGCGCTCCGGTCTGGGCTCGCTCCGTGCCCCGGGCCCGTCGTGGAGGTGAGCCCTGCGCAGCCGCCGCTCTGCCCGCTCCGTGCGGGTGTCAGCTGGCTGCAGTGAGGGTTTCAGGGTTTGAAGGTTGGTTATTGCTCCGCCGGTACATGGGGTTACTTTGTTTCACGGCACGGTCACCCTGGAGCCGCGCTCGGAAAGGGGCAGCTCTCAGGGTGGTCAGAATCGTCTGCTCGGAGGAGCTTTTTGGAATAAATTCCACTTGGTGTAGTGTTTGTGTACGTGACAGTGACTAAGTAGAGCATGCCTGGGCTTTTATTCAGAAATGCTACTACTGCCTCTTTTGTCATAAGGAGATTGTTTTTATTGCAAAGCATTTTTAGGCTTCATTTTTCAGGTACACTGCACCTTGCAGGGGTCACCGTTTCTCTCATCAGATTTTAGCATGGAGACCCTTGCTTGCAGGAGCACAGAAGAAGGTGTTTGTTCTGGGGGCTTCCTCAGCTGCTCCCAGCTTTGTTTACTTGTGGTTCTGCTGGGAGATGACAGGATGGAGATTTGGCTTCACAGAATCAATTAGGTTGGAAAAGACCTCTGATGTCATCAGGTCCAGCTTTTGGCTTTCATCACCTGTCGACTGGACGGTGGCACTGAGTGCCACATCTGGCTGAGTCCCCCCAGCTACCTCAGCTGCTCTCATTAGACTCAAGCTCTGGACCCTTCCCCATCTCCATTGCCCTTCTCTGGACACATTCCAGCCTCTCAGTGTCTTTCTTGAAGTGACAGGTCCAAAACTGGACACTACCCTCCTTGTCCTGTGTCTTGTGTCCCCTATTCTCAGTCCTCACCTGTGTTAGGATGAGAACAGGCCTATGAGTAAGCACAGGAAAATAGCAGTCATGGAAGAAAGTGGGGAGGAAAGTCCTTGGTGCATAATCCTGCTTGTGCTCCCAGCATACATCAGCCAGCCTGCCCTGCCCTGCCCTGCCCTGCCCTGTGTCCCAGCACCATCACATTAAATCAGTTTGTTCTTCCATAACCCCTCTGATGGGATCAGCCAGGCACCATCCAGGCCTTAAGACTTAAATTGTATTTGAGAATAAATCTAAATTTAAGACAAAGCCTGGCCTATTTTATAGTAGGGATTATGTGATGTGGTGTCTGCAGTGGTGTGAGAAGTCTTGGCTCAGGAGGTCACTTCTCTTCCAGTCTTCTGGATGTATTAACTCACATACTGAAGCCTCCCTGAATTAATTTGGAATCAAAGATCCTGCCTTTTCCATTTTAAATACAAGTGAAAGGATGTGTTCAGTTAAATGAAAGGGTGACATTTGCATGGCTGGGTAGTCTTGTCAATCCTCTGTAAAAAGTGATAAAAATCAGCATTTTTATTTATAGACACATTAATGCTGATTGGGGTGACCTGAACTCTGGAACTGTGATTGGGTTAGCCAGTGCTTATTCCCTTTAAACACACAGGCTTGTAAAACATTTGTCTCATCTGTCAGGGGGTAAACTTGAAATCCTGACTCAGTTTCATGCACTGAGCTGTATTTTCAGGTGGAGGAGGGGAAGAAGTGGAGGAGGAAAGATTACCATAAGCCTGCCTCCTGCAGAGTTATTATCCCTCTGTGATCCACAGAGCAGGTGGAAAACTGCTGTTCCTGCCTAACCCTGAGCTCCCCCAGACACACCTGAGCTGGTGGTGCTTGCTACTCCCCAGGCTGGCCTGAGCTCTTCTCTCTTCATGATTTGGTAACTGAGTCACTCTGGAAAGTGTAATATCCTTGTTACATCCATTTCTATTTCCCTGGTACTTGTAGGTCATTTTTCTGTGTAAATAATGTGTTCCAGGATTTCTCTAATTTTAAATACCATTTAGAGCAATGTCATCAATATTTATTTTTATTAAACAAGTTTTCTGATAAAAGTTCTTTGAAAAACCCCAGCTCTTTGTAAAATTGTTTTCAGCAGCTTTTAGTATTGTCTGTAATAATTCTCAGATTAGGAGCTTCCATATAGCATGTGAATGTACTGGAAGTAGAACTTGTGGAAGTTAATCCATGCTGAGTCCAACTCCTAGAAGCAAACCTGGATGGGAGCCCAACTATAAAAACATTGGAGCTGTGGATTCATTTGGCTCACATTTACCATGGTGATTGAGTTGTTGAGAATTATTCCAAAACACTACCATTGTGCCTTCCATTATTTCAGCTCTGTTTTGGATAAAAGACCTTGCTGTTTCTCAGAGTTGATGAGCAGGATGGAAGGAGTATTTCCTCCCTTGTTTGCTGTCTGTGTGATGGTACCAGTAGGGGACACGTGTGACAGGAATCTGGGGCACAGCACAAGAGGTTTGGGATGCTCTGGTTGTCCCTTTGGTTGGTGTGACCCCATGGCCACACTGTCCTGCTGTCCCACCACCCCCAGAACCACCAAGCCCTCTGTTGCCCCACGGGCACTCTTGGGCTTTGAGGGCCCTTCAGGAGCAGAGGGAGGGGCTGCCCTGAGCCCCAGGAACAGAAAGGGGTGACAGGGGCACAGCCCAGCCAGTGTGTCACAGAGGACAAACCAAAGTGCAGGTGTCAGACCAGCAGGGTAGAGCTGACACCTCTGTGATATGAACAAATCAGCTACTGAGAGCACAGACTTTTTGAGTAGCAGTTGAGAGAAATGGAATTTGGAAACTCTGCCGCACCTAAACTGCTCTTATGGGAAATGCTGTGTTTATAAGCTGGGACTCTCCAAGAGCTGTAGTTACTGACAGTGATGATGTGCAGGAGGCTGCAATCACAGCTCTGTGGTAAGAGGTCCTGAGGTAACCACTGGGAGGAAATTCTTTAATTCCTTATTTCTTCATTAACTCTTAAGTGAGAAAGGTGGAAGGTGTGTTTTGAAGCATTATATTTTGTATCTCTTGAAGTGTTGCATGGTGAGTCTTGCTGGCTGTGCTTATCTTGGCTGTCAAACCCATGAGAGATGAGCTCCTTTGCTTCAGCAGAGGGCTAGGACAGGCTGATGTCCCCTGGCAGAGTTGTTGTGGTCAGAGAGACTTGGAGCAGTGGAAAGGTCAGCGAGCTCTCCAGGAGGTATTCCAAAAGTTGTCTCACTGGGATGGCTTTGGTAGAGGCTCAGTACATTGGCAGCTTTTGCTCAGTTGAAGTCTTGTGCTCATTCCCTTTTCTTGTTCCAGCACCAAACATATTTGTAGCTCTCTCCGTTTTCATTCTTATATTCTTCATTTTATTCCATCAGGTCTGGAGCAGAAAATTGCAACTTGCAGTTCAAGCTACATCATTATTGAAACTAACCTGATTTCAAAATAAATCTCTTGTTGTCATTATTTTAAATTTTATCAGACTTTAAGCATACAAAACTAACTTAGTGGTAATTTTTATCATGGCTTTGGTATTTTTTTCAGGTATATGTCACAAGGAAAACATGCAGAAGCAAGAGAACTAATGTATTCAGGGGCTTTACTGTTCTTCAGTCATAACCAGGTACGTCACTGGTTTTGTGTGTGTGGCTTGAGGGCAGGGAATTGTTACTCCCAAGATTTTGATAAATGAATGGTGAGTTCCCAGTGGTAAATGTTTGGGGTAATTGCTTTATAATCTTTTGTTTTATCTCTTTGTTGAGCCTTTCTCCACAAAGAAGGATTATGCCAAGCTGGAACATGCAGCAGTAGTGTTTGTGAGCATCCAAACAGTGCCTGTGTTCTGCTTTCCTGGAGGCTTCTCTTTGATGCCATCAAATTACTATAATTTTTTTATCAGGAAGGCTGAGACTTGATACTGTGCCCTAGCTGTTGATAAAAGCATTAAACCTGCTGCTGCCAAAATTCTGGTTGATGTTTCTTTTTCTGCCCTGATACATTCATCACTGCCAGTATGTGTCTGTTTTGTAGCAAAACAGTGCTGCTGATCTGTCCATGCTGGTCTTGGAGTCTTTGGAGAAGTCGGATGCAAAGGTAGCAGAAGACCTTTTAGGTGAGGTGACCTCTGTTCTTGGTTTGGTGGCATTTAGTTGTGCTTTCCCTTCACAGTGACTTGTTAATAGTCTTGAAAGCTGCAATCCTTTTTGGATGCCTTCCCAACATGGCTGAGGGTTACCTTCCCCATAGGAATGGTCTGGGGGAAACTTTATTAGAGAATTGTGGGCTCCTGATAACTCTGTGGGCATGCTTGGAACTAACTCTGCTGCCTGTCCTAAAGATGGATCTTAGAGATGCATTAGGAGCAGCAGATCATCTTATTTTTCTTAATGCTAAATATTTTTCAATCTTACTGCTTCTAGAAAACTTGGCTAAATTGTTTAGTTTAATGGATCCAAATTCTCCTGAAAGAGTGGCTTTTGTATCCAGAGCACTAAAATGGTCCAGTGGGGGATCAGGAAAACTTGGACATCCAAAACTACACCAATTACTAGCTATTACCCTGTGGAAAGGTAAGAAAAATCAACTGGCTTTTCTGTGTTTTCCTTTGAAAATGTTGAAAGCAAGCTGTTATAAGAGATCTGCTTTGGGAATAACCTAAAGAAGCTGAGATGGAAATGATTGATTGATTGATTGATTGATTGATTGATTGAGTTCTGCTATTATCTGATTTTTGCATTAATGTCTTCCTGATGTTACAGAAAAAAAAGGATCTGTAGCTCTTTATTAGTGCAAAATCCAAAACACAACTGCTGAGAGGCTCTCTCTAAAAAGCAGGTTGATCCTTTAGACATTGAGGTAGTTTGATTGTGTCATTAGGAGGAAAATTGCTGGGGAGCAAAGATGTTCTGTTGACAAGTATTTTTGTTTTTAAATCCTGGATAAACATGACAAAGATTGAAAAACATCACCTGGCATCCAAAACAGTCTTTGGACTGTAATTAAGTACTTTTTGAGAAGTTGGCCAGCAGGGTTATTTCAAAATGAATGCTGTTGCCTTTGATTTATGAGCCATTTTATCACTTGTGATGGGATGTAAGAAAAACACAAAATGCTCTAAATAATTATTGTACTTGTGGATGATAGCCAGTATTTACAGTCTTGTGTTCAAAACATAACAAAGGTGATTGAGAACAGTTGAATACATGCCATGTTTTCTGTGGTTTCTCATGGATAACTGTGCAAGATGATTGTTTATTTTACATTTTTCAGTAGCTGCCAAGTGATGACAGTGGTTTCATGTAACAGCCCTGACCCAATAAAGGTCAATGCAGCCTCTCTGTGTGCCATAGGCAATTCTCTAGCTGCTCTCCTGGGATTTATGTTAGCCTGATGGCTGCTGCCAGCCAGAAGGGGAGGATTCTGCTCACTGCAGTCAAGTTAGAGGCTGCTACAATTAGGATAAGAAACAGTTGCATTCTGAAACTAAAAGTCCCCATTTTGTGGCCACCTGCTCACTGTTCTCTTGAAGAGCTAAATGCCTGCATTTTCTTATTCTGTAGCTTTTTGAGTTTCATCACAAAAGGCTCGGATTTTTAAAACAATGCTTTCAAATTCAAAATATTAGCAGCTATAAAGTTTTGTCATTGCTGTGATTTTACACAATCCTTTGCTTCACGTTCTAACAAATTATTGCCATTTCTTACACCATTTTTCCTGTATAATTGCTATTCTGTTCAGCATATGGAAGTGATTTTAGTTTTGGTAGCAAGAGTGGGCTAAGCTAAAAATAGGAAATAAAAAAAGGATGCTGAAGCTGCTGTTGGATTTCTTGGTGCACATGGTCTAATATGGAATTTCTTTATTCTTGTCCTAAACACTGGTGATAACACATCAAGTGTCAGCATTCACTTAGACAAAATGATACAACCAAAGTTCAAGCCAGCAGTAGCTGTAATTGAGTAAACTGTATTAAATAGCAGTTGTTCAAATGTACTTAGACTAAAATTTATTATTATCTCCCTTTATAAATTATCTGTAACTTACAGACTTTTTACCAGCTGTCCTGTTCATATACCACACCTGTAACTCTTGTTCTTTTACCAGCTAATAAAGTACAAGCCTAATAAATTTATTCTTACATTCAAGTTAACTGAACTGATCTCTTAAAAGCCTTTTCTTTTTTCTTTTCTAGAGCAAAACTATAGTGAATCTCGGTACCACTTCTTGCACTCGACAGATGGTGAGGGCTGTGCAAATATGCTGGTGGAATACTCCTCGTCCCGCGGATACCGCAGTGAGGTGGACATGTTTGTAGCTCAGGCAGTACTACAGTAGGTGTTAAACTTCTTCTGAAGCATTCTGCTGACATGACATTATGTGTGGGACCAATTGAATTTAACCACATAGCCTTTGCAAAAGAAACTGTGAACCTGGCCAGAGCAACGGGAGAAAACTCTCTGAAAACCGACGTGTTAAATTTGTCAGACTGGGGAGAAAAAAAGTAAAATAATGTATTAAGGTCAAGACCTGAAATTATATTAATTGCCTGAACCCTGAAACCACAATTGTTAGCTTTATTAAGACCATTTTGTCTAGTTAGGGCTTATCTATATGTTCTTACAAGTGCTGGACTCAAGCAGGCCCTGTATTTAGCACAGAACTTGCTCTCACTCAGGTCCTAAGAGGCAACTTGTCATGGTCAGCCTGGTCTGTGTGCAGCAGCTTGGTGGTTCTTGCCTTGACAGAGTTGCTGCTGGCTCTCATTTTTGGCATTTATTTTGTAGGAGGTGGGAATGCAAACTATTGTGTCCTTTTGCAGAGCTCATGTAGAATGAAGGTTGACAAAGCCAATTTTACAGTGTTCAATCAGCTGATGGCTTTCTTCAGGCAGGGAAGGCAGCTCATGGAGGAGTCTGAGGAGGAGGTGGAGACAGGACTGTGTGGCAGGGAGTCAGGGAGAGTGTAGGTGTTGGGGGAGAGGGAGGAGGTGAGAGCAAGTTTGTCTCTCTTTTGGCAGCAGTGAGCTGTCATGTCAGATTTGTCCTGCTTTCCATAGCTGGTTGCTATAGATTGCTGTGATTTTGAGCAATAGCAAATCCTTTATGGAAATCCAATATGTACAGGACTCAGACAATTTTATGGGGAGAAATTCTGTGGAGAAGTTAAAAGATTATTTTTTCAGTGTTTATACAATACTTCTACTGCATCCTTTACTGGCTTATATGTCAAATACTGTGTTAATTCCTCTTGCATGGTCATTTATTCTCTAATGAAAATAATTGCAGTTCCTTGCTGTCAGTGAGGCAAAACAGCCCCAAGCCCTTGCACATGTGAGGGTGCAGAATTAGAGGCCAGCCTGCCATCAAAAATGACATGGCTTGTGGCAGCCTTCCTAGTGCTTGCTGACAGCATTTGTCCCAGATAAAGGCCTGTCAGGCCAATGGGACTTGCAGAGATTGCCAGTTAAATTAACTGGACCTGAACAAGGATTTGATCTGTTTGAGGGATCGATCTCTTGGGGACAAATGGTTTGGGAGCTCAAAGTACAGCTTTATTATGAGATTTTTAGGCATGTGTGTCAAGCTATTAGTGGTCCTGATGCCACATTATGTTGAGGTGGAATAGAATGACAGAATCAACAATTACTGACAGGTACATACTAAGAGGAGATGTGTTGGGGATGAATGGGTCTTTAATTCAGTTTTTAACTCAGCATAGTAAATCCTGGACCAGTAGATGCAATATCATTTTCATGCGAATTACAGGGTAGCCAGTCTTTCCACATTCTGCAAATTGATGCTCTCTTTTAGTAATGATCCTGTACAATCTGCTTAGATCCTGGTTGAACTCATTCTATAAATATTTAATGTCTTTTCCCTCCCAACCTGCCTATTCCACAGTGTGTTCTAGTAGTGATTTTCCCCTTCCTCAGCTGATGGCCAAAGCATCCCCAAAGATGTCCATCTCTAACAGTTTTATTTTGCCATCATTTCAAGCCTGACACGGCCTCTATGCACAAGTGAAGTAGATTTTGGCTTTCCCTTTCTCTGTGGCGAAACCATTTCTCTGCCCTTTGTTTTTAACTTGCCCCATTCTCTTTCCTTTTTCAGATTTCTCTGCTTAAAAAATAAGACCAGCGCCTCAGTTGTTTTTACGACATACACACAGAAACATCCTTCGATAGAGAAGGGTCCACCCTTTGTGCAACCACTGCTAAACTTCATCTGGTTTCTGTTGTTGGCAGTTGATGGGTACAGTCTGATTTCTGTCATGTCCTTCTTGGTTTCCTTTTCAGTTGTTAACTGAGATTACATTTTTGGTTGTTTCCTTTCTAGAGGAAAACTAACAGTATTTACAGTATTGTGTGAACAGTATCAACCTTCGCTGAAAAGAGACCCCATGTATAATGAGGTGAGTTACTCATAAACAGGATTTAGCTCACTCAAGGAGTGAAAAAATGTCTGATTGTCTCCAGCTTTGTAGATAAGAGCTGGTGATTTACCTGGCCTGGGTGACTTCTGCCACCTGTAAATGAAATAATTGACTTTTTTCACCTTGTGTCCCTACAGTACCTAGATAGAATAGGACAGCTTTTCTTCGGAGTTCCGCCCAAGCAGACCTCGTCCTACGGGGGCTTGCTAGGTAAGCTCTGCTTGGAGGTACCTCCAGGCTTTGATCAGTGACCTGGATAAAACACCTGTGTTGGAAACAGAGAATCTGTTCTAACCAATTTATAATTCTTTTCATAGCCTGTAGGAACAGCCCATGCTGTAGAATACAAAATGAAGGGTTGCATGTGAAAGTGATTTGTGGGAGTTTGTAGACTTTTCATCACTGAGAAGGGGAGAAGCAGTAAAAACACTCTTATGGTTAATTTCTGACATTATGGTATAGCTTCCAAATGTAAAGAAGCATCTTACTGGTGTTAAATCTTAATTTACTCAGAGTTCAGTGACTGATTTTTCTTAAACCAAGTATGGGGCTTTGGTAGAGATCTAATTACTGATACAACATGAATGTGTCCGAAGAGGAAGTTCTGAAATTAATACTGCCCTTCTACAAGGACTGAAATGAAATAGAGAAATTCAGCCCTCATTTCCTGGGTCTTGAATGAAATTAGCATAAAATTAATGTTTTCCCTGAGAACTAAGCTTCTTTGTAAAGTGACTTGAAGTTTTACCTACAAACATCAATTTGCTGATACCTAAAGCCTGATGAAAAACATGAACATTGTGTTTTTACCATCGTAATTTGCTTTTCAGCAATTCAGGCATCTTTAAATTGATGCCTCTGAGTTTCAGACAATTTTTTTACACCCCGATGCAGACTGTGACTGCTTTTTGAGAGTTTCACTGCTGGAGGTGTGTTTTTCCTCTTTTAGTTGGTTTTTTTTTTCCCCTCTGAGGGCGCAACTGTAGCACATAAATATGTGACTTTGGGTTTTTCAAGTGTATTCTTAGAGAAGGAACAGTATCAGTGAACAGCTAAGAGTATACAGCTTCCCAAATCAATATTCATAATGGAAACCAATGTGGGATTACTAATGTCTTGGTGAGACTCTTCTACTTCAAAACTCTTGGGGTTTTTTTGTTACAGAAATCTGTACTGCAGCAGGATGGAAGATTAGTTGAAAGTTTTTTGAGATGTAAAACTAGTGGTTTTGACTGTCCTGTATTTTATTCTAGGAAATCTTTTAAACAGTCTGATGGGAACTGGGGAAGATGATGACACAGAAGATGGTCAGGAAGACAGCAGTCCTATCGAGCTCGACTGAATGTTGTTGTCATTGGGTGCCGTGTAAATCTGATGATTCGATGACTCCAAAGACACTTTTGGAATTTGAATCCTGCAGTTGTTTCTTGGCTCCTAAAAGGGCTCCTCTGGTCTTTTAGAAATGGTTGCTGAAATGTTTATACTGTCGGTCTATATTATTTATGTAAAAAGAAAGAAACCAACAAAAAGTAGCCAAACGAACCAATATCGGAGCGGTTGTTAGTGGGTTTCCGATCCAGCGGCTGGGACTGATTAAACATAGTCTGCGGTTTCTGATGCAGTATTCCCTTTTGCACAGTCTTTAATAAAGCATAAACATGGGGCTTGTCCTTCACGGCCTACCCAATACCACCTGTGTTCTGAGAAAGCCTCCTTGCCCTCTGCCCTCTTCCAAGGAAGATCTCGAAAGGCAGGGGGAGCAATTGAATAATTGATTTGCAAGGCTGGTGCCAAAAGTACTGCGAGACGAGCCAAGCAGCATAATTTGAGATGCACATCCAAGAGACATTGATACAAGAACTTGCTTCCACTGCCATGAGTAACATGCACACCCTTCATACTGCCTGCCCCTCTCCCCAAGGCCGGGCTCTGGCTGAGCCCACGCGTGTGTTTAGCCGATACCTCCTGAAAAGCACAAGGTTGAATAGCTCTTGAGTAAAAGCCCATCAGTGGAACGCAAGTAATTGGCTTCCAGCTGGATCTCTCTTGCCTAGGTATAAAAATGTGGCATCTAAAATACATCCTGTGGCTTGTGGCTGTACTTTGGAAGAGATTTTGCCAGTGTAAGTTCCCAGCTGTACGTGCAGGCGGCAGCGTTGCTGTGAGCAGGGTACGTGCTTGAACTGGGCTGGATGGCAAGAAAAGGGATACTGCAGAGCTTCTGGTTCTTTATGATATATTTATTTTTCTTGGGTGATTGATTCATTTAACACTTTCTGTTAAAAAAAAGAATAAATCAATAAATAATGGAGTAACTTCACCCCCAGCAGTAGGCATAGCCATTCTCCATCTCCTCTGTAATGCAGCACAGTCTGGTACAGGGAACAGGTGAAAGGGTGGGGAAACGCTTTATTTTTTCACGATGAAAATAAAAAGGCTTAGATTAATAAACAGCAATCATGCATGGGGGAGGGATTAATACAAATTTATTGACTGTATGAAAAAAAAAGGCATTGACAGGAAGACTTTGTGTTAATTGTGAAGTCTCAAATAAACACTTTATACCAGGATGTGCGATACTGCTGCTTTCTGAAGAGTTTCCCAAGCAGAGCTTTATATTCCTTGCTATTTTTTTCACTCTGCATTTCACTCTTGGTCATCCAGCCCTCGGTGCTTCACTTCACCTCTGTGCAGTAAAGGTGTAATTCTCTTGGGGTATTGGAATATCTGGAGCAGGTGGAGCTTGCTTTGCTGTGCAGCAGCTTAAGGGAAGAGCTCCCTCTCCGGGCTGGTGCTTTGACATTTAATAAATGATCTGGGATGCCAGCAGAGGTTTAGAAGCACAGCTTACATTGCTTTTGGCTGCCAGGAATGTGCCTCTCAGGCAGTATGAGGTGTCCACAGGCATCCAGCTCATGTCCCCTGCTGTGTCCTGTGTATGTGACCCAATGTGAGGTTTTTGCCTCAGCTCTGTCTGCAGCCTCCACTGTGAGCTCTGCATGTGCCCTGACCCCAACACCCCAGCCCTGACAGGAAGGCAGTGCTCCAGGGCTGAGGCACCTACACGTGGATATATATAAAATGTATATTCAGTAATTACAACAGTATATACAGAACTTATATGTGTGTGTGTATAAAACATATACCTAGGAATTTAAAATACATGTATACACACACACATATAAACAGCCTTTTGTATAGATAATAATATGTAATGCTTGTATTACATATTATTTATAATATTATTCTTAATTATACATGCACACAAAACAATTTTTATAGCTACCTATAAACACAAACAAGGAGCCCAGTCTGTGCTCTCCTTGCTTCTGCTGTGCCTGGGTTGGTAAGTAAGTGTGAATGACAGTGTGTGGGTAACATACACTTATAAATACTTTAAATATAAGTTAAATATATAATTATAGTTAGGCATACACATGTGCATGCAGATATACACCTTAAATTTATAAATATTTATAAATTATATGTATATAAAGCATGCACATGTGTATATAATATAGAATCACATATTTTAGAAAACAAAGTATAAAAATGTCTATACATAAACAGGTGTGTGAAATACATTTAGCTTATATCTTTGTAAAGTGAATATGTCTGAGTGCTACATCTGTACATGAATGTGTGCATACAAACACCTCACACACACACATTTTACATATTACACCTACCCACTATGCAGTTCATAGTTGTCTGAATAGCCAACAACCCCTTCCTAAAGCTTATTTCTCTATTCCCAAGAACCAGCTATCCTTTGTGCATGTGTGTGCACACATAAAGAACTATTATAGAGAAAATACACAGAATATGCACTATAACACACACATTTACACAAATAATAGCTAAAATAATATACATTGTGTTTTGAGGGTGTCCCACACCCCTGGGGCCCTGCCAGCACTGGCACCTCCTTGTTTCCATTTGCTGCTTTTTAACCCCACCTCCCTGCCCTGCCCCAGCACCACACGGCCACGGCTCTGACATAATAATAATTTATTGGTTGGAATGACATTTAGTAGCACAGTTGTCTTACCAGTGACAGAACGAATGCACACAGCCAATGGGATGCTCTCAGATACACAACCACCCGAGGAAACGCGTCGGACAGGTCCGTGGCTGGGGCTGGGCCCTCAGGGCACGCTGGAAATCTCATTTTGGGCTAAAAATCCAGCACCTGGTGTGCAGGTCCCAGCCCGCCCGCCCTAACTGCAGGAATTACAGTGCTCAACACCGCGCTGAAACGTCACTTCAAGCAGCTTTTTTTTTTTTTTGCTTTTTTTTTTTTTTTTTTTTTTTTGGGCAGGAGAAGAAAAATCAACCAAAAAAATTGGATTATTGGGGGAAAAAGTGCAACCAGCAAGTCTGGAGAAGGGATGTACCTGCTGGGAGTGAGCTGGGACAGGCTTTGATGGTGCCCATCAGCAAAACTGCAGATAAAGCTCAACCTCCAGCTCCATCCCAGGCTCCCCAAATGGGGCAAAGCCCCCCAGACCATGGAACAGGGATGACCCAGGGAGCCAAACACAGGCCTGGCCCCCAAAGCTCTGCTCCCCCAGCATCACCTCATGGGTTGGTGTTTCCCTTGCAGCCCCCTCCTCCCTGCCCTTCATTACCTTAACGAGGCTGATGATGCCCATTTCCTCTATTTCTAAATCCTATTTGACCCTCTCTGGGTACAGCATCACCCCCAGTCCCCAGGGGGATAATTCATTTCTCATTTTCCCTGGCACCATGGCAGGCTCAGCTGCTTTAGCACAGCACCTTTCCTGTGTTTCCAGGCTGCCTCCCATCCCACAGGGATGTCACCCTTGGGGACTTGCAGCCCCCTGGAAAGGGCTGGCAGCCATCTGGAAGTGTGGGGATGCTCAGCTCCAGCACCAGGGACCTGAGCATGGGGAAGAGTCCCAGCTGCCCCTGGGATGTGCCACCAACAGTCTGCCATCCTGGTGAAGCGGGTGTGGGGTGATGGGGTGGCAGGGCCACCTGTCCCACCCCACAGAGCAGCCACAGAGCTGAATTTCAAGTTGGATCAGGATCTTCTCCGACGTTCCACCGCCGCCCTTCCGACATGATCACGTGAATGATGAGGGGAAAGGGAAGTATTATTATTGTTATTATTATTACTGTTATTATGAATTATTTTTAACATTTCAAATAAAACCACGTCGTGTTGTAAACAGAAGCTCACTCCTCAGGTCTGCCCAGCCAGTCCCAGCTAAGGTTTATGTTTGAAATGGGCTTCCACTGAAAGGAAAAAAACAGAGAAAATAAAGTTAGAGCAAGGCAAGCACTGGCTGGCACAAGCCCACCCTGACAATGGTCCTTGCTGATGCTCCTTGGCTTTAGTTACCCCTATAACCATACAGCAGCATAGACACCACACCAGAGGCAATGAAGAGGGAAGGATACCATCCTCCTCCTCCTCCAGGGTGAGCCCCTCTCTGCTCAAACAGCCTTTGCATCCCCTGGGCAGTGAAGAGCTGCCTCACACAGAGCAGGAGGGAGCGATGTCCTGACCCCCAGTCCCCTCCAGCCGTCCCATCCTCCAGCCCAGGGCACTCTGCAGGGCCAGGGCTGACATCCAGCCCTCCCCAGGGAACACACCTGCATATTCCTGAGGCAGCATTGGCCGGCTTATAACCTTCTGGAAGGTGGTGATCCACTCCAGCTGGTCGTCCTCTGTCTCGCAGGCGAAGAGGAATTTCCGATCCGGGGTGACGATGGTGATCCCGTGCTGCCAGTGGTTCCCCTGCGTGGATGGTGGGAGCCCTTCCAGCACCTTGTAGCTGTTCTCCTTGCTCCCAATAAAAACCTCCCCTCTAGCAAAGGCATCCTAGGAGACAGCAGAGCAGTCAGGAAGGGGGTGAGGGTGAAGGGAGCTCCGCAGCCCAGGCACCAAGACAGCTGCAGCAGCCACAAGCCCACCAGCCAAACCCCAACAGCACCACCCACAGCCCTGCTCCTCACCCAAGGGCACCCACAATACAGCACCAACACCAGGGAGCCAAGATCCAGATGCAGAGTATCTGGTGGACAGGGCTTTTAAGTGGTTTTGGTATTTACAGGGTTACTGCCCACTGGACACCAGGCAGAGCCACCAAGCAGTGACAGCATTGTGCCCTCTTGGCTCTCCCACCAGCCTGCATTTTGCTGCAGATCATTACTGTAATTATTACTGCTATTACTCTTATAATTATAAGTGGCAATATTGCAGGTAATTCCCCCCAGGCAGCCCAGGCACCTTCATCTTACCAGGGGATCTTTGAAATACATGAGCCGTCGGTCATCCATGGTGAACCATCGCTTCTTGAATCCCTCTGTTTGCTGGGGAGTCAGAAAATGCCAGATCACACACTGGAACAGCTCAGCTTCTCTCTAACCATGCATGGCCCAGGAGTGTCAAAGCACTTGGAGCAGCCTGATGGGCTGGGGGAGTTGGGAAGATCATTTCTGGGTCATCAGAGCCACCACAGCCAGGGGCTGGGCCAGCTCTACCAGGAAGGGACATTTGGTTTATGATGTAAATCTGGATTTTTAAAATGTTCGTTCCCAGGTGAGGAAAGTGCATTAAATACATTCACAGAGTTATGGCTTTGCCTCTCTGGCAAGGGTTGGTTTGTCCCACCAGCAACCCCTTCTTGGGGCCATACAGAGCAAGACTCATGTTTGGAGGGACTAAAAAATGCTTCAGATCCTACCTTTGGCCCTGTTTTCTCCATGTATCCTTCCTTCAGGTAGTTTCTAGAAAGCTTTGGCACCAGCTGGAGCAACCAAAGAGGACAGAAAAGAGCAGAGTCAGATGGAGGGGCCTGGGGGTCACTGGAAGGAAAACCCACCCTGAGCTGGCCCCAGCCCCGAGCCTACCCCACAGCTCTGCCTCAGAGCTCCAGTCCTGCTCCTCCACAGGGCTCAGAAGAGGAGGCTGCAACATCAAACACCTTGGAGCAGCTCCCCAGCACAGCCAGCAGCCTCCAGGAGCATCTCCCACACTCCTCAGGGTGCAGGGCCAGAGCCACCCTGCAGAACCACGACTGCACCCCTCCCAGATAATTGGCAGAAGGCAGGAAATGCAATTAGATTTCAAAATCTACAGCCAAGGAGGAGCAGGGAGTAATCAACAAGCACCAGCACAGTGATGTTACAGCCCAAGAGCAGCACACAGCCTCGGCTGGCAGCACATCAGAGCAGCCTCTGGAATTGCATTAGCCCAGGGTAACACAATTAGCAGCTCCAGCCCCTGGAAAACACAGGCATTTATAAACCAGGCTGCACTGACCTGCAGAGAGCTCAGGGCACTGACATCCTTCTGCCCTCACCTTCCCAGCCTTCCAGACTTTGTTTTGGCTTTTGTTGTTACAGCCAGAGCCTTTGAGCCAGGTGCTCAGGGCTCCTGCAGGGGTGGCAGTGCTGGAGCTGCTCCCCTGTGTGGGCAGGGGCCCCAAGGGCTCAGCATCCCTCCACAACCATTTCACCAGCAATCACAGAACACTCCGAAGGATGGAGCACTCCCCAAGCCTTCCAGCTTGTTAACAGGAGCTAAAAATGAGCAAGAGGAGGAAAAAAAAGCCCCACCCAGCCAATGCTGCAGGAACACTCACATCAGAGTCACTGGCTCCAGGGAATGCCACTTGTAGGTAATGGAAGCGTGCTGCCCGGATGGCGTTGAACCAATCCACTATTTCCTAGTAATGAGGAAAAAAGCAGAGTGAGGAGTGCAGCCTGCACACAAAATAACCTGATCCTGCTGGGTTTTGTTGCTCTGGCTCCAGTGACAGAGCTCAATGCAGCAGGGATCCTAGAAAACACAGAGTACAGCAAAAAGGTGAAGGATGTGGAACACTCAGCTGCTGTTCTGGGCTGCCAGATGTGCACAGAGCTCTGCAGCTTCCAGTCAGCACCGAGGGGCTTTCTGCAGAAGGGAGCATTTAAACATCTCTGAACTGGCAAAACCAGCCCCAAAAGAGCATTTGAAACATTGAGCTGACCCTTTAAACCGAGCTGGGCTGGTGCAACCTGCCCACCCAGCCCTGTCCCCTCCAGCAGCAGCACCTGCATCCCACCCACATTCCAGCTACATACTTCAATGTTTTGATAAAAGAGTAGCTCAACATCTCTTTATCTTTGTATCCCAGTCTATCAGCTGTGTCTGTGAGTCCTTTAGGGACAGCCACAGAGATAATGAAGTCCAAGAAGCTCTGGCACTTCTCCCTTTCCTTGGCAAAAAAATCTCTCTCTATTTTTTTCCTCCTACAAAACAATTGTTTTATAATTTCCTTATTTTTAAACTCATGTATTCATTTATCTCTAGTAAGACCCAACAGCTTGTGCTGTATGTCTCTGAAGGTTTTGCTGAGAAATGCCACATTAATTTTAAGTGTTCCACACTTAAAGGGAGCGCTCAAACACTGCCTTGTGCTCTGACACTGTGGGACCAGGAAAGGTTTGCTGGAAGGCAATCAGGAGCTGCCCTGCCTGGGATCTGAGCACAGGGAGAGGGATGCTGAGCTGTCTTGTTGTCATTAATGCATGTGAAGCTTCACACATCAGATCAGGGACATGCTCAATGAGCCAGACTCAATCCCAAAACAAACACTGCCCAACCCTTTCAGGTGAGGTCGCTGTAGTGTAGGAAAGACCATGTCAAAGGAGAAGTTGGCCTTCTCTAAGAGTTAAACTTTTTTGTGCTTTAGAAATGATCTGGGTAAGGAGGAAAGGCTCACATGAAATTTTAAAATCTCAGTTTTAAGGAGCTGAATTGGGGGTATCTTAAAAACGGCCTAATGTGGCAAATAGCCATTCCCAAAAATTAAAAATCTTTGCTTTGGTTTCTTAAGCTACTTCAAGTTGAGAGAAAAAATATCCCAAAAGATACTAGGACATAAACAATGGAAAACTCTGACCTACTTGTCTGAGGTTTTACTCACTTATCACTTGCTCACCTACCCTAAGCAGCTAAGGACACCCCAGACAGCACCACAAAGAGGATCACTGAGAATCCACTCCTGAAGTTCATGATGACCAAACCAGGCTGGAGCTAATGAACAATAAGTTGTGATGTTAAAATTTTGGTATCTTCTACGGCCACCAATTGGGTGGTTATACACATATTTATTTCTTTATTTACCTGTGGTTCTTCTCTGTGATCATGATGTGAGGTAGGGTTTCACCCTGCAGAAAAGCAGAAGCTGAAACCCTCACTGACTTCCAGCAGCAAATTGCTTTCTGGAATATTGATAATCCATTGACACAAATGAGGTTTGACCAAATTCTTCCCTGTGAGGGTGGCAGAGGTTTTCCCAGAGCAGCTGTGGCTGCCCCATCCCTGGCAGTGTCCAAGGCCAGGCTGGATGGGGCTTGGAGCAGCCTGGGATGGTGGAAGGTGTCCCTGCCTATGGCAGGGGTGGAATGAGATGAGCTTTAAGGTCCTTTCCAACCCAAACCATTCTGTGACTCTTATGAAATGTTAGAAGGAGCCTAAATGAGGCTCCCCCAGCTCAGACCAGGGAGAGGCAGCACCTCTGGGGTCCAGGAGGACACACTGGGGCTGCTGGGGGAGCCCAAAAGGGAGCAAGGGGCAGCAGGAGACCACAGGGGAGTCCCAGGGCAGCCTCCAGTCCCAAAGGGCAGGAGTTTGCCCCAGGGGGTTCATCATCCTACAGCCCTTGTGCAGCCAAGGAGACAGACCAAATTCAGGGAAGTTGGAAGGAATTGAGCAGGGTCATGATCAGATTTCATCAGAGCACATCCTGCCCTGCGTGGGAGCAGAGACAGCTCCTTCCAGCAGCCCCCAGCAGAAACCTCAGCAGCCAAACCCAAACCCCACAGCCCTGAGTGCAGCCCTCACAGCCTGGCTGTGCAAACCACCAAAGCCCAGCAAACCACAGACTCTGACACAACAGGGGGAGATGCAACTTTGCCACTAAAGAGCTGCTGCTCATTAGTCTGGCTTAAATTGCAGCAGGAGGTACCTGAGAGCAGCTCCAGTGACATGGGCTGGGCTCAAGAAGCACCTGCTGACAAGCACCTGGCATGGAGGGGAAGTTTGAGAGCAGCTCCCTGGGACCCACAAAGGATCACCCCAGACCCATGGGCCCTCTCCTTCACACCTCCCTTCAGAGACATCTGAACAAGGGGATTTATTCAATACAAACATGAGTGTCTGCATTTTATGAAGTATGAGACAGGCAGAACCACATCAGTCCCTGCTTCTCCCACATTCCAGCTTGCTCCCCTTTTGCCAGTCTTTGGGCTGAGTCCCCTCATCTTCCAATGCTCCATCCACCCTTTCTCCTTCTCTGGGCACCAAGGAGCCTGCCTTGAAAAATCCTCTACTCCGAGTTTCAAGAAATTTCCAATTCCTCCCATTTGCATCTGTTTACTTAGAACACCCTCTGTGCTTGGAAGAACAGGACAAACACTCTCAAAGCTGGCTGTGCATCCTGTAGCCCTTCCACCTTCCAAGAGATCCCAGCTTGGCTGGAGCCTGGTGTGCCACAGGCTGGCTCCCAAACCTCCTCATTACCTCCAGGGCCTCACCTTGCCATCTTCATGATAGACAAAGATGTTCCTTGTGCTATTGTCCTTCAAGTAAGTGATCTGCAGCCCGTGTGGGTTCCCAATTTTTGCAGGCTGGAAAGTGGCGTTTAGGTGCTCAATCTTCATAATTGCTTTGGGTTCTTTTGCCTGGAAAACACAGCTGGGTGAGCAAACACCTGAGAAGTGGCTTTCAAACCAAAAAACAGTTCACTTGGTCAAAAAAGGGCCTATTTGAGGGCATTAGCAAAAAGCACCTGAATGCCAGCCCACAAAACTCCCTGGAAAAATGCTCTGTCCTTCTGCAAAATCCAACAAAAAGAGACAGACTGCTAACTAACAGGCCAGGGTGCTTTGTGACTCCAGCACCCACAGATAGTTCATCCTTGTCCCAAAAGATGGAGGATTATCCCCTTTGCCAACAACAGACCCGGCTGGGAAGCACCATGTCCATGTCCCCACCTGTCCCATCCTCTCAGGTGAGCCACTGGCTGCTGACTCTGCTTGACACTGGAGGAACAGAAAACCAGGGAGATTTCCCTCTGGATTGCATCCAGTGCCATGCAAAGGATTCAGACCCCAGTGACCACTGCAAGGTGGTGACACCTTCATCAAAAGGTTGTCATCAACACGAAACCCACGTTATTTGGAGGATGCAGAGCCAGAGCTGAGAAAAACTCCTTTGCTGGTGGTTTGAGAAAAGCCCTACAGACTTTAAAGGGCAACAGAGCAAGAATGTGTGAATGGGCCTGGGGGACATCTCTCCATGACTGTGCTGGAGGAGCAAGAGCAAACCCCACTAAAGGGAGGGTGAGCTGAGCTGAGCCTGGTGCTCTTGTCCTGGAGCAGCTGGGACTCAGTGCTTATGGAAATTGTAAAACAAACTGGTGCCTTGGGAATTACATGTTCCAGGATGCTCTCACGGCTGCAATCCCATCTGCACACAGCAACCCCAGGTACTCACATCGTTTTTGTTGAAGTACTTCAGAGCACCTTCCCTCTCTGATAACACGAATTTTCGGCTTAAGAATTGCCCATTGTCACGTCCTCTCTTCCACAGAAATCCTTCTCTGTACCCTGCAGCAGAAAGGAATCACTGAGAGCCAGGGATAAAGTGCTGTACTTGAAAAGAGAATTGGGATAGAGACAAGAACTGCGCCTCCAGAACTCAGGAAACCAAGTGTGTGGCTGTTCTGATGAGGAACAGCCCTTCTCCTCCAGACCTGCCCTTCTCCCTCTGCTCTCATTCTCTGCCCACAGCTTCTGCTTCAGACATCTCCACTCTGACACGCAAGGAGTGGCTCCCTGTGCATTATTACAGCTCAGTCCTGGGGTGAGCCAAACACAGGACTGGTGAAGGATGCTGCAGGTATTTCTGATTGCACTTGCTCCCCTCAACAACACAGATTTTTTAGCATTTAAGGGATGGAGAACAAAATTACTCTGTGTGTCACCAAAGATGATCTCAAATCATTGTTAATCCCGGCAGGTGGGCACCATCAGAGCTGTATAAGAAGAGAAAGAAACCCAGAGTGGTTTGCTGAGCTGCCCAGGACAAGGCTGTGAGCCAGGATCAAAGTCAGTCTGGAAATCCAGCTCTCCCTGCCCTCTTACATTGGACATTTCACCATTTTGATGTTCTCTTTCCAAATTGTGTCAAAACACAGAATCCAAATTCAATTCAAGGAAGAATTACAAAAACCCAGCACAACCAAGTGTTATCCCATTCTGTGGCTCACATGTTGGCTCTTCCCAGGCCAATCCCTCCAGCTGCTCTGACAAAGCCAGCTGCTGATTTCAGTGTACTTTGGTACAGATTTTTGCTTGCTTCTTTTCTTTTTCTTGCTTCTTCCCTCCAGGGCTGCATCCTTAGGAGCTGCTCCTCTGCTCTGCCCAAACCTGAACCCCTGTCAGCACCCATCAGTGCAAACCACCATGAACAGCCCTTGCACCCAACATGAACCCACACAGGCTCCCCAGGCAAACTGTGTGTCAGCAAGATGTGTCCTCAAAGCCCTGATCCACAGGGCTGTGAAAGCAGCCAGAGAAGGTGCTGAGAAACAAAACTGCAGGAGGCACAACAGGAAACAGATCTCACACTGGAGGGCATTGGAGACAGAAAATAAACCCTCTCTTCCCTGTCTCGTGCACTGCACTATCCTAGCATCAGCTTTGTATTTACAGCACCTGGTCACACTCAGGTCCTCAGGGGTGGTGAGGACCTGGCACAGGGTGCCCAGGGAAGCTGTGGCTGCTTCCCTGGAAGAGTCTGAGGCCAGGCTGGATGGGGCTTGGAACAGCCTGGGAGAGTGGAAGATGTCCCATGGCAGGGTAAAATGGGATGATCTTTAAGGTCCCTCCCAACCCAAACCATTCTGTGAGGGTTGCTCTGCTTAGGTGGAAGCTGAAGGACCACAATCCCTCCAACCCCTGCTGACTGCTGTGTTGGACCACACAACATCGTGTCACCAACACCTCTGTTCCTCTCCTGAGGCACAGAATGAGGGCTGCAACCTCCTGCCACCATCCCATGGATCACCAGCACCCAACCACGAGTGCAGAAAGCACTGCCTGGGCAAGACTGATAAAGAAACACCACTAACACAGCTGGTACTGCTGCTGCCACGTTTCCTGCAGCACTTCTGCCACCTGCCAAGGAGCAAAATCAACCACTTTGTTCTGCAGGCTGCTCTGGTACCTGTGACTCCTGCAAGAGCCCCACCAAGCAGTTGTGTCAAAGTCAGCCAGTAAATGGCACAGGACACAGCCACACAGCCCAGGTGGGCATTTCTGACCTGTTGTGTGGCTTCCAAGGTAAAATCAGGATCTGTCCCTTCCACACCCACCTCACCCCACAGCTACAACTCTGGGGCAAGGAAAGCAGGGGCACCAGTTGGTTGAGTGAAAAGAAGGTAGTGCATGGTCCTGTGCCAGCTCAGGTGGGCTGGGGGCTGCAGCTCCTTCAGGCACATAGAAGTGGCAGCACCCCTGGGTGCTCCAGTGTAGCCAGCCCTCCACTGCCTGAGGGCTCCAGAGGAAGCAAGGGAGAGGATTTTGTATAAAGAATATCTGCTGCAGCCACCATCTCTCATCTGACTTCTACCAGCATTTGGTTCAGGTTCCCCATTTTAAAGAGGGAGGATATTGCTACTTCCCCACCTCAGAAGGCTCTTACAGAGCTGAGTTAATGATGGGGGTTTGGTCTCTGAGAATGTGGATTACAGGAAGTATCCAAAATTACTTATTCAGTTTTACTCTTTGCTCTCAGAGAAGAAAAATCCCTCCTGCAAGGAGGACAATCAGATCCATGGCTTGCAAAAACCAACATGCATGGACTTCTCCTTCTGTCATCCTAAGCAAGGCATTCAAAACTGGGAATTAAAACCACGTCTGATCTTTGGTTTCTTTGGCTCCTTATTTCAGAGTTTCACCTGGAAAGAGGCAACAGAACTGCTTGTTTCCATGATGCTTCTAGGGCTGTGGTAAAACCAGGTCTGAGTGTATCCAACACCACACAAATGCAGCACTGTGTGGTTTCTTGCCTTCTTGTCTCACTGCAAGACAAAGCATGGGGGGCTGAATAAGAGGGAAAAAAAATGTACTTGTGCATGTAATCCAAGAGAATCACATTTCCCTGGAGTTCAGGCAGGGCACCTCCTCCTACAGAAGGCCTTCTTCCTTCCTCTCAGCAGCTAAAGTGCATTGACCCTGATTCAGAGCTTTGGAGAAGATTCAAATCCAGCTCCCTCCCTCTGCTGCTAAAATTGCAGGGTGTGCATGGCCACTCCTCAGAGTGTCAGAGCTGAGCTCTCTGCTCCATTAGCACGGTGAGGTGTTAATTAGGGCAGCACAGGGGACAGGCACTCACTGGACACGTGTGCCCACCTTTTCTGAGAGGTTAAGGAGCTGCATAATTCTCTGGAGCAGCTGAGTGTGGAATCCCTGACATCACACATCACCTCTGGCCCCATGTCACAACCTCCTTTTTAAACAAAGAGTCTGAAGGATATTCCTCTGAAATAAACCCTGCTGCCCACAGTGAGAGGGTTGGATGGAGAAGGTGGCATATTCTGTATTTTCCTTACAGACTGGACTTTGAATAGGGTTGCAAAAACAACTTGTTTAGCCATGCCAGTGTAGATGGTTTGGTTTGACTGCTCTAGGTTGTAACATTTCTTCCTGCAGCACTCAGCCACCATCAAAGCAAGATATTTCAATGAATTCAACTTGCATACTTTGAAAATTTGCATTCCAATAAAAGTCATAAACCAAGGAATATTAAGTTTGCTCATGGAATGAAAACATCACTCTTTGCCCCAATCCCCCAGATGCAATCAGGGTCCAGGTCCTCAAATCCCTCAGAGCTTTCACCCTGCTCTGCTGCACAGCACCAGCAGATTGCTTTTTTTGCCTGATTTTTTTGCCTGTTTGAGGAGCTCAGAAGTTCCCTGTAATAATTCTGCAGCCATCTCTGGATAATCCATTTCCTGCAGGTCCTGCCCTGAGCAGTGCAGGTACAGCCATGCTGGAGGTGTCTCAGCATCCCCATGGCAGCAGGCACCTGATGCTGAGATGGAAATCCTCCCCCTCCTGCACTGACCAGGTCAGGAGCCACCAGGAGCTGCTGCTGCCCTGCCCAGTTCAGTTCTTTGGAAATTACAGCCTCAGCAAGCAGAAAATGAGGCTCAGTGATCCTCCAGCCCCCAGGACCCCTGTGAGGTCAGTGCTTGGTGCACCTAAGGCAGGGTGGGTGATGGCATGTCCAGCTCACGGGCTGAGAAGGGAATGATCTCCCTTCACCTCCCTCAAGACAACGTTTTCTCCCCATTTAGGGCACCACATCCTCCTCACAGCTCATCCAGCCAGGCCAAAGAGCCCAGGAACTCCCCAGGAACTGCAGCACCCTGACACCCACACCATTTTCTTGTGCACACACGTGTTAGAGGCACAACATTTCCCAGCTCCTAATCAATCAGTCCTCTCCTAATGAGCACTTAGCATCCAAATTACCTTTCCTAAAGGCCATTTCACAGAGAAGGGTTTCATGTTGTCATCCAGTCTGCTTCTGCTGCCTTCCAGGAGCTCATAAAACAATTATTGTCCCACTGCATTGTCACTTCAGCTATGGATGCAAGCAGCTGATGAGATTGATTGCTTCCACAATGCCCAATTAACCCACTCACTCTGCAAACGATTGACTTAATCAAAGGCAATTAGTGCTTGAATGGCTACAGCAGACAGAAAGCCAGGATTTAGTGGATGATTCAGGTAATGTTGTACAGACATCTCCTTGGCCTTCTGAGGGAAAACATCCTCACCAATGCTCAGCTCAGAGCTGGAAGGAGATGGAGCCTCGGGTCGGTGGTGTGAGGTGGCACAGAAAGGGACTAGGAACACACACTTCTCTCTACTGAGAAAAGGAGAACTTGCAATGGCTGATGTTCCCTCTTTCCTACTTCTTCTGCTCATGCAGGGCCCAGAGCACCAAGCAGTTGACCAGACCTCAGTGACCAACAGGTCCTGAAATGGTAACTTGCCTCTGATAGCCAGATCCAGTCCTCTGAGCAAAGCCAACACTGTTGTACAAAACCACCTTCAATACTGATTTCTTCCACAGCATCTTATCCCACAATGTAAAAAAAAAAAAAAAAAACAACCCAAAAGACTCAGTGTGGAGGCAAGAGCACATTTCTATAGAAATGCAGGTGTCAGTGTCCTCAGGGACTTTTTCCTCCAGACAAATCACCCCAAACTGGCCCAGCAGAGACCAGACAAAGCCTCACCATGGGAAGGTCAAGAACAACCCATGACACGTAAAGCAGAGGACAGAGATCATTTTATATCACGTGAGGAACAACTCCAATGCTGAAGCCAAGCATGGAAAACCAATTCTCCAGATCACTACAAGAAGATACTGTCATCTTGATTTTGTAATGGCAAAAGGTGCTCCCCAGCTGCTGGGACCAGTGTGGAAAATGGAGTCAAATGCATCATCTCTGTGGAAAGATCACGGGGCTGAGCTCAACTACACATCCAGATCCTGAGGCTGACAGAAAGAAGAAAGGTCTGTGCCCCCACACAGGCATGGGGCATTTAAATGCAAGGTGCATGCCCGGGCTTCCAGCCCCACTTAATCGTGAGTACACTTGCACTGGCGGCTCACAGCTGAAAATCCAAATTGCTCCTAAGCAAAGCCCCAATAATAAAGCTGAAATCCATTAAGCCTGTGATGTTTGCCACTATTTAAATCAGATTAAAATTGTGCATGACACCACTAAGCCGAACAGTCAGAAAACACTCTTGTCAAGTCTGATGTTTCTCCATGTAATCCAGACCCCCCTTCTTTCAGCGGGTTGTCAGCTAAAAGGAGCCACAATAAGAGATCATGTACCTAATCCAGCTTCCTAAGCTGTTTTTAACTGGTTTCTTTAATCACATGTTGGATTCCCCACGGAGCAGCTCTCAGGTGACAAAGACATTAGCACAGCCATTCATCCTCCTGGGAGGGATCTCAGGTGGGATCACCTTGCCCCTGGTGCCACTGAGTGCAGCAGGAACAGGACACACAGGAGCCTCTGCAGAGCTTGGGAAGCCATCAGTGCAGTAAAAAATGGGAAATCAGGGCAGCAGGGGGTGGCAGCCACTGCAGGGTGAGGTGGTGCAAAGGACACTCATCAGAGAAAAATCTTCTTTTGGTAGAGTGATATTGATCTCCCAGTGAGCACTCACCTCCTCTGAAAATGCTGTGTGGGAACAAGTATGAGGAGAAAACGCAAATTATACAATTCCCAAGTCTTCACCTGACTGCTGCAGGCATATCAGGTTTAATACAGAAGACAGCCACATCCTCCCTTTTATCAGTTTATCTTATAATTGACCATCGATACAGTACAACTTCCGTGGTAACTTAATTATTGAGCAAGTGTTTACATATTAAAGATAAGGCCACAGCTGCCTGCTGCAAGCACAATTTGATTGTATCTGCTGGGAGATGTTACAACCCCATGCTACAGAAAATGTCTTTACTGGAAGCCTTGCACTTACATTGCTGAGAATTGAATGTGGAATCTAATTTTACTTGGAAATCAAATGCTTCCTCTTCGAGTGGCACCCCTGCAACACCCACCTGGGAGCTTGCTTGGAGAAAAAAAATCCTGTTACAGGTAAATAACCTTCAGGTTTTGCTCTTTTGCAGCCAGTCTTTCATAATAAAAGGCAGATGAAAGGTGGGAGGCTCCCTGTGTGATGCTCAGCCCATTTAGCAGCAGTGAGTGCACTCAAAGCCTGATCCAGCTGCAAAGCTGGGTGTAAGGGCAGGCATGTGGCACTAACTCCCAATAATCCTGCAGCAGTTCACCTCAGGAGCTCAGTTCTGAGAACCAAACCACTCCCAACCACAGGGCAAGGATCCTCCTTGGGTGAGACATAAACACTCCAAAAAACCCTCCCTGCAGCCACTGTGAGTTCAGCTCACTCAGATGTCCTGCAGCCTTCCCTCCCCACACCTGGAGGAGCTCTGCCACCATCCCACACCAACCCACATCTCTGTGGGATGCCCACACAGAGCTGGTCCTGCCTGCACCTCTGCAAGGCAAGGGAGAACCCACATGCAGAAAGCCAGGAGGTGAGACTGAACGAGGGCAAGGAACCTTGACACCCTCCCCATGCACCACCCTGGGATTGGGATTCACCAACCTGCAGCTGCTCAAAACACCTCCAGAGCACCAGGAGCCACCTGAAGGTCTGGATTTCACACAGGCATCCTCAAACCACACCTAGGGCATCAGGCTAAAATAGTCTCTGAGCCTGAAGAGCTTTTGATGGATCTGTTCCCCACACCAATAAATAAAAGCTCAGCCTAGGCAGCTGCTCACACAGATCAATGCAAGCAAGGATGAGATTAATTTAAAGCCCCAACAGAGCTGGAGAGGAGTCAGCAGAGAAGTTCACCACAGACTTTAGATGAGTTTAGGACTCTGTGTTCTGGGGCATCCTGGAATAAAGCATTCCCCCACACAGGCAGCACTTCCATACAGTCACAAATCATGGAAAGCCATTCTCACACCTAGCACTCCTCTTTTTCTGCTTTGAACAGAAAACCAAATGGCTTCAAGCAGATCTGCTGCAGTGCTGCTGTTGGCTCCTGAATGTCTTTTATTGAGTGTTCAATGCATTTACAGTCAAAACTTCATACAGGAAAGCAGAATGTTTTAATTTAGGACTCGTTTCTGCCCTGGCTGCTGGTGTTGCAGCTGTCCCAGAAATCAGCTGGTACACGATGCTCTGGCAGCTGTGCTATCAAGGAAGGAGCATTTGGCAGCACAGCCACAACCTCCAGGTTGCACAAGGACATTTGCACACTTTGATTTTTCCAGAACTATCACCTCCCATTCCCTGAAGCAGCATAATCCCACTTAATGAACTCCTGGAATTATATAAATCAAGGCTAAATTCTGTCCCAATAAATCATCGACCAAAATTCCCACTGACTTAGCTAGGCTAAAATTTTCTTCCACCCTCTGCAATGCATGAAAGCTTGAAATTCACTCCCTGCTGAGCAGCCTCATTGTCTTTTAGGTATTTTGGGGATATGCTGTTTGTTACTGCCATGCCTGTGTCCCTCAGGGGCTGCCCTGGTTATGAAACTGGAGGCGGCTGCTGTGTCTGCACCTCAGCAGCAGCAGCATTTGTAAGACCAGTCCCATTTAGCTGGGGAGGCACCTCCCTGTCCCATTTCAGTGTAAGCATCCCAGAAGTGGGCTGTGGACAAGTCCTCCACTGCTGCACCAGGGATTTCAAGGTGAAAACTCGGGTGAGTTCACTATAGGGGAAAACGCAGGTGAGTGTGGGCTGGAGTTGGCAAGGAAGAAGCATCAGCAAATGCTCTGGTATCGGAGCTGAGGCTGATCTAACTCTGCTGCATCTCTGGCAAACTCCAGAAAAAGACATGACCTCACCCTGGAGAATGTTCTTTATCTGGTGAGAGACAGAAACTGCCCAGCCCTGCCCAGGTCTCCAGAGTAAAACAGATCTTTCTGTAGCAGAAATTGAATTAAGCTACCACGAGTTGCCATGAAAACAGCCTTCCCTATGTTCTTTGTTATCCTATTGCTTCCTGGTCGCTCCCTTCTCATTAGTGGAAGAAAGATGCCCCAGCTTTTTGGTCCTGTGTCATTACTCAGGGAATGTGAAATGTGCACAGTGTAAAATCACTGAGAAACACCAGACCTGGAGCACCAAGACTACCCTCATAAAGCACATAAAATACAAAGGGATGACTCTCCTATTCTTTCCTTAAATGTTTATCATCCAAGACATGGAGAACAAAGCCCTGTACTTCTCTTCAGCTGTCTCCAGTTGGCATAGGTCTATTTATTGACTGCAAAAACTCAAGGTTACAGGAACAGGCAGCCTGAGCAATATCAAAATACACTAATTCAAGCTGGTTGACCTCAAACAGGGAAAGCTCAAGGACAGGAGTGAGTCACGATAATTATATTGGGGTGTTTCACACATTTATTGATCTTATAGTCTGTCCTCACCAGCTGGACAGGCTCTCCTGGGAACCACTCAGGGCATCCCCAGGGAGCATCCAGAGCACAGCACAAAACACAGGCAACACATTCAGCTGCCACAGCCTAGAGGGGCTCAGACCACCTCATCCACCAGAAACTGCACTAGTTCAGCAAATTCAACCAACCTCAGGCTGATCACAAATTCAATGCTTTTGATTTGAGCTGATAAATGTAAATATTTCTGTTACAGGATGACACAAAACGAAACAACATTTCTTAGGTGTGCTTTTTTGAGAGAGGGGAAAAAAAACCCTAACAAAACGTTTTGCACAAAACCCTTAGATGGAGAACAAAAAAAAAAAGACTAATGCCCAACTATTTAAAATTTCATGGGGCAGCCCTTACACCTTTCAGCAAGGCTCACACCCACTCTGCTCTGCTTCCCCTGCATCGAGCGTCGCTGCTGCCTCGCCTCTTGCACGAGAGCTGCTGCTCCTTGGCTAATTATAGAAGCTTGGATCAGAGCTATGCTGAAGGCAGCTTGACAGAACCAGCTGTTAAAATCACAGCTGGATCCCAAACCAGCTGTGAGCATCCAGCTTCAGCTCGCAGCGGTGCTCTCCCCCCTCCCAGGGCCGGCTGCTCCTCCTCCCCTAAGTTCAGACCCACAGGTTCTCACCTGCAATTTTTGGCTGCCTAAATGCTTTTCTGCTTTAGGGGAGTTGAAGACATCAGAGCTTTTCTCTTTGCTAGATGTTTTTCTTCCTACAGCAGCTATCTGTAAGATCCATCACCGCCCCATCACTTTGTCACTGCAATGTTCATGGATTTCCTGGAAAGCATAACAGCAGTCGCTGGCCTCTTGCCATAGCTCAGAGAGATAGAAAAAAATAAAAATGCACCAAATTTAACTCTAAAAGACAAGCTTTTGCATGTGGAGCCCTCTCCTTTGCCTTTTGGTGGCGACTTTGTATCCTCATCAAGGCTGGGAAGTGGCGCAGCCTCTTCCCTTGATTCCCACAGAGCCCCGGGAGGCGGCACTGCTCCTTCAGAGGGGTCTGCACCACCTCTGAATCAGCACTTCCAAACGGTCCTGAAAGGCACTGAAAGGCTTCTCCAGCTCCTGGTCATATGATGCCAGTCCTGTGGAAATGTCAGCACATCCTGGCATGGGAGCAAGTCCCTGCCACAGCCCTGCTCCCTTGCACGGGAAAAAATAATGGTGAGACAAACCATGCTGTCATCTGCCCCTGCATCCTCCTCCTGAGTCCAGTTTGTTAAACAGCCTGTGCCTTGTCTGTACTGCAGCAAAGTCCTATTTGATATTTACACCATTTGTATTGTGAATTTGCTGACAGGGAGCAAGGCTGGGACCCACCACAGGCAGGAGAGCCCTTCCCAAACCCACAGGGATGCTGCAGAGGGTGCTGCCAGTCTGACTGGGGCTTAGATCTGCTCCTGGTTTCTTGAGTGGATTTTTTGAAATGGATCCATTTCCTTCCAAGGCAATTTGGTTCAATGTTTGTTCACTCACTGTGTGAGTTTTTGCTTTGCTCTGGGTGAGGCTGCAGAGAGCAGAAGTGACCTGCAAAGCATCTCCCCCCATCCACTTCCCATAGCAGCAGTGCCAGGGCACACCAAGGCAGAAGAAGAAGCAGTCATTTGTTTTAAAGCAATGACTGCATTTCCCTCAAACCCCCAAGGAGAGGATGGGGAAAGGTTTCTTGCAGCAAGTCCTGACACGGAGTTGTGTAATGTTAAATGCATAAAGGATTACATTGGGAAGACATGAAAAGGAGACTGAGCATCAGCAGTGGGGTCCCATCTGCTTCAGCTGAACATTCTGCCCTGCAAACTTTCCTCCTTCAACCATTTCAATCTCTCTCCAGAGCCTTTCATCGTAAACTCTTCCTCTCTATTAGATAAAAGGTTTTGGAAAAAAACCAAAAACAAATCAGGCCTTAATTCCCCTTTTTTGTACCCAAAACCCACAGCACAAGTGCCAAGGCATGGATGCCAGACTTCACAGAGCCCCACTGGGGTCCTGCCCTGCTCCTGGGGCTGCCAAGGTCACACCTGACACACACCAGGTGCTGCACAGGTGAGGGGGGAGCAGGGGGGCTCAGACCCACCCAGAGGGGCTGAGATTCACCCAAGAGGGGCTCAGACCCACCCAGGGCAGCTCAGACCTACCCAGGGGGGCTCAGACCCACCCAGGGCAGCTCAGACCTACCCAGGGGGGCTCAGACCCACCCAGGGGTCTCCACCTCCCTGAGGGGGTGTGGGGAGGGGGAGCAGCTCCCTGAGCCTGGCTCCCAGCGTGACTCACATCCCGGCCAGGGCTGATGTCAGGGCTGGAGAACAGAAGCTGCTCTGTGGCTGGGCAGCAGCAGAGGAGGTCTCTGTGCCAGGCAAGGTTGCTCCCTGGAGGGATGCTCGTGCTTTAACCCACTCCTGACAAGAGCACAGCAGCCTCCAGTGACCTTGGGCTGGGCTGGGACAACTGCAGGGTTTGCAATTCCCACCAGGCACTCCCAGCCCCAGCCCTCTGTTGGAAATCCCTGGACAGGGGCTGCTTTTGGGGGCATCTGTACAGCACTCAGAGCAAAACAAAACCCAAAATGCTCTTGAGCATCCTTGAAATGCTAAAATGTTCCTTTAAAAAGCCAATAGTGGAGGCTGCATCTTTTCTGGAGAGGACCAGAGCCCTGCTGCCACTTAGCCTGACATCCTGCATCCCTCCCTGCCATGCTCCCCACTGCTCCTGCGACCACAAGGAGAAGCATCAGCAGAACCTGCCCAGCACCAAGCTCACAGCAGGCTGCAAAACCCAGCCAAGAAGCCAAATTCCCTGATACAGTCCCTGCCTGGCTGTGATGCCAAATCCCTGCATTCGCTGGGGCACTGAGACAGGGCAGAGCTCCACGCCAGAGGTGCAGCCTCCTTGTGCTGCTCATTCAGCCCCAGATCAGCCTGTGCAGAGATCAGCCCCACCTCCAGCTGCCCTGGGTGCCCCTGCCAAGCAGAGGAGCTGCTCCTGGTGCCAGCTGGGAGGAGGGAAAATGCAGCCAGACTTTGGGACCCTGCAGCCAAGGCCTTACAGACAAGGGCAGGACTGAGGGCAGAGATTTGGGACAGGGTTTTGCTGAAATCCAGAGAGAGCCAAACCTGGTGCTTTGGTTCGGCCAAATACAGGAATCAGTTGCTGGGAATTTACTGGCAATGGTGATTTAACAGCAGGCACCACTGATGCAATCCCAGCACACCAAGCACCAACATGCCCTGCAGGGAACTGGTGCCAGGACTCCCTACCACAAAGCATCTCCCCCTCCATGCCCACACCTCTGCTTTGCAAAAGCCAACATGAATTCTCAACATAATATCAGATTTTTGCTGCTTTTTAACCATGCTGCTATTACTTGTTTATTTCCATCTCTAGGTCTATGAGGCATCTTCTTGCAGGGATTGGAAAGAGAGGCTAAGACAGCACAAAAAAGCATCCCACAGGGAGGGATGCTCCACAGATCCTGTGACAGCCGCATCTTCCTGATGCACGCTGCTGCCCTGAGCCACAAAAACAAGAGCTTCCCATCAGTGAGGGGCAGAGCAGAAAATGATGGAGCTTCTCTCAAAGCCCTGCTCTAATGCTTGAGCCTTTCAAGCACCAGAAGAGAATTTAATCCATTTTATAACTAGCATCAGATAACAGTGACATTAAAAAGCAGTCAGAGCCAAGCAGCAACTTCTTTTGGAGGTTATTAAGTAGAAATAAATTAACTTATTTCTCTATATTGAAAATTCCTCTCTACAGAGTAAGATCAAGGCTGGCTAAAGCTTTTGACAGCTCTTTGCCCATCAGTCACATCTGCATTGAGGTCAAATAGAGATTTACACTCACAGAAACTTCTGAAAAACTCAGACCTTTGGATCAAGATGCAGCCAGTATTTTCAGAAGTTCAACTCACAAAATGTTAGAAGAGCCAATTATAATTAGGCTTTTTCTACATTTCTATATATGGTGTAAATCAGGAGGCAAGTCACTGGCATTACAGGAAATATTCCAGCAAAAAAGCAGAATGAGGGGAAAATAAACTCTTTATATGCACAATATAATTCACTTTAAAGACACCTAACACAGCCAAGGCATTCAGGGCCATTTATAAATTCACAGCATTATGTGGCACTAAAGCTTTTACTGTGGTGTTCAGAGCCCAACGTGACCTGGTGTTTATACAGTGACATTTCAAACCTCACTGCCCTCAGCAGAAATACCTCCAGGGCCAGGGCTTGGATTTGGGTACAGGAACACAAACATCACAATCCCTGCAGAGACTCCAGCACTGCCCCAAACACCAGGTTTGGGTACAGGGACACAAACATCACAATCCCTGCAGAGACTCCAGCACTGCCCCCAACACCAGGTTTGGGTTTGGGTACAGGACACAAACATCACAATCCCTGCAGAGATTTCAGCACTGCCCCAAACTCCAAGCAGACAGTGAGGATTAGAAACTGGTTTTGTTTAGCAGAGGACCTGTGGCCCATTTACAAACCACTCTGAGCTGCCATTGCAACATCAGTGACACGAGCTGGTGGAGCTGCTCCAGTCTTGGACATCTGGACACTGGGACACCCAGACACTCGGACACCCAGACACTCGGACACCCAGACACCTGGACACTGGCGGGGGCTGCCCTGGGCTGGTGCCGCAGCCCTGAACAAGGGGCGGTCAGAGCCACAGCTTCACTCCCACCCCAAAGGCTATTTTTAGCACAAGGAGATGTTGTAAGCTCATAAGGAACTGGGGGAAGGGAGAAAAGGTTTAAGAAAAAACCCACAAAATGATGCTGAAGTATTTCTGTACCTTGTCAGGTCAGAGAGGAGGCACAGCCCTGCGCTGCACCATGGCCAGGGACACTCGCCCTGACCATGGCAGCACAGCATGGAAATGATGGAGGATTGCTTCACACACACCAACCCCAAACCAGGCAATGCCACCCAGCCCTGGAAGGCACTGGGATGCTCCTGCAGACCCCAGGGCACCCAGGCAGGTGACCTTGCTCTGCACCACTGCCCTCTCCTATAGCGCACAGCACCTGCACAAAGCCCAGGGAGATGCTGCTGATAACCCCCCACATGGCTGCTCTTATCTCGTGGTTTCTCTTACTGCTCCTGTGAGCTCTGTTTCCTAAGGAACCAAGGCTTCTGTGAGCATTGCTCATCCATCTCTCCCTCTGGCTTCTCAGCATCTTGGATAATTTCAGCCAGATGTGGCTCCTGTAGCTGCTGAACATTCCTCTCTCTCTCTCTCTTGCTTATAAAGCAATGGGGTAATTTAAAAAACCATCCTCATCCCCAGAACCACCCCAGTGGTGGGGCACTGCCTCTCTTGTGTGAGGGGCTGGCCCCTCCTGCTCTCACCTTACCCCCATCCTGCTCTGTGTTTGTGCAGGGCTCAGCTCAGCATCACCCTGACCCCGCTCACCTGGGAAAAGCCAGCAGAGCTGCCCTGGAGCTGGTGGGAATATAAAGAGGAACATCAGCCAAGGATGTGGGCTGCACTAGGGGAAAAAACAACAGTGAACTAAATCTTCCTGCTGGTCTGCATGAGAGAAGCTGAGATGGCAGCTGGCTACCATCCTGACCACACACATGAGCTGGCTCAAACCCTTCCCAGTGCTAAAAGCAGCTCTTGATTAGCTGACAACCACTCAGCCACAGGGGTTTGGTTTAACTCTCTTATTTAAGATGCAGGTCCAGTGTCTTGTCAGCAGCTAAAGGATGCTGCAGGAAGGACTTACAGCACTTCTCCCCACTTACAAGAAGCTGGTTTCACACATCAGCTCTGTCTCACCCTTTTCAATTCACTCCACAGGGGTGATGCTCTGACCACAGAGCAGGTCCAGTGGGATGGAGCAGTGTTCCACATAAAGACTTCCAGACAGCATAAACCAGCACAAGCAATAGGAAAAAAACCCCAACAACACAACCCACCTTTGTCTCTCTTGCACCTCTCATGGGAGCCCAAATCTGGGAACACTCTGCCACAGCCCTCACACTGCTACAGTGCCCTGAATGGGGACTTTGTAATTTCTTTAAACCTTCTCACCAGCACCCTTTTCTTCCTGGTCCAACTGTCCTTCCCTGCAGCACAGGAGCTGCACCAAGCCCAGGGCAGTGATTCCCTGGCACAGGTAAGCCTGTGTATGTGACAGCACCTGGGGAAAACACAAACACCACTGTGGGGCAGCACATTTCCCACCACAGCTCCATCTGTGCAGCACTAAAAACCTGCACACGGCACAGACTGCTCCCCTGAGCCTGCAGCCCTCTCTACTCTCACCTTCTTGCAAGCACCCCGAGGTCAGAAGATCTTTCCTGTCTCCATCCATCCATCCATCCATCCATCCATCCATCCATCCATCCATCCATCCATCCATCCATCCATCCATCCATCCATCCATCCATCCATCCTCCCACCCCCACAGTGTCCCCACCCCTCCTGTCCCCAGCCCAGCTCCACCCTGGGCTCCACTGCAAAGTTTGTTTGTTTGCAGAGCAAAGGGAGGGGATGGTTCTCCTGTGGCTTCACACCCCTCCTGCAGCAGCAGCTCCTGAAACACCACGAGTGTTCAGGGCTCAGCAAAGGCCACCAGCAGCCCTCAGGCTGATGTTTTATTTCTTTGCTCAGTGCTTTGGGCTGTCTGATGTGCAGAAAACCCCGTGTCCTGTGAAGCTGCCATTAGCACTGGTTTGCTCCCTGGGTGCTGCTCAGCCCTGTAATTTCCTTCTGAGGCTGTGAAAAAATCCAGAGCAGAGCTGGCGTGGCTCTGACACCCACAGCTCCTCAGTAGCTGGAGGAAATGGGGTAAGAGACAGCAGAGGATCAGGTCTGTCAGTTAAAATAATTGGATTTGAACTGCAACACTGCTCACTGTTTTGTCTGATGAGGCCCAAAATAAACTGCATTACATCACTGCAGGTCACACTGAGCTAATAAGGGTCTGTTCCTCACACTGGGGAAGGACATTTTGGTGTCCCCTGTGTTTTCTCCAGTGCTTTGCAGTCAGAGCTCCTTCCAACTGTGTGAGTGCAGGGGAAAATTAATTCAAACTGCTGCCCAAATTATGCAAGAGCCTCATGGAATGGAAAGTGCACATTAACAGATTTTACTATTTTAGGGTGTTCTTTTATGTCTCATAATTTATTTTGCCATCATATTTGCAGACAAATAGGAAACAACACAGAAGCCAAGTAATCCTAAGGGTGCTGACAGAAGATGGTACAAGCAAATAGGCACCTCCAGAGAAATGCTACCTGAATAAACCCCAGCTCACCTGAATAGTGACAACATGATCCATCCCACAGCACTACAAATACAGGAATGCAATCCAACAGAGCCTAAAGCATCACTGGCTTTGCTAATATGCCCAAAGGTTTGCCTTGTATGTTCCAGCTTTCTCAGCAGCTCCAGTGGAAGCTCACAGGCCACCTCAGGTTGCAGTAGCACCACATTATTTTACTCTGCAACCCAAGAGGTCATCTCACCCATCTGTGGATAAAATAATCAGTCAAATAATCCCAGTCCTCCAACTTCCACCCCAAAGGACAGGGTTTAAACCTTCACCTGGTGCAAATCTGGACTCCTCCAACACTTCCATGGGACCTGTGACAGTTTTTATCAGCTGAGGAGCCCCAGCTTCCCAAGACCAATGAATGAAAGCAGTCAAAGCTCAAAGGGCAAAACAATTCCCTTCTGTTCTCAGCCACATTCCCATTCTCTCATCTGCAGCCTGAGATGCATCAGAGCAGCTTCACCTTGACCAATTTTTATCATCACAGTGCTCCAGCCCTGCAAATACCATTCTCTTTTGCTTCCTCCACCCCTCCTTTGGTTAAAATAAATCCCTTTGATTAAGGGAAATCAAGAGCACCCAACTGAACTCACTTCCAGCAGATCCTCTTGGAAGCACTGCCATAACTGCCATCTATCAACAGCAGTGGAAAACAACCAAGCTTTTTAAAACTGATCAAAATATTTTTAAAATTTATCAAACCTTACAATAGCCTTGAGATACAGATCCAGACTTTGATGGCAATTACAACTGTCCCCTGTTTCCAGGAGAATTCAGCACCCATGCCCCATTAAACTCCTTTAGGAGGGACAATTAGCTGGAGACTGACAGTAATTTTGCCAGTTCATTTACCAGAAGGGATAAAGCCAACCTGAACCACATTAATGTGAGAGTCTCAAGACCAGCATCATTCTGAGCTGTTGTACAAGAAATGTACTGCTAGAGAAAGGGATGTGGCCATGGTGTTAATTAGGATTGCTGGGGTGTAAATAATGTTTTGTTTCATGAAGTCTGGCTAGGGCAAACAAATTATTTAGCTCATACTACAGCTGAATGAAGAGCTCAAATGTATAAGAGGATGTCTCTGGGAATCAATAGTGGATCACTGAAACATTTAATCACAGTTTTACTGATCTCACTGCACCATCAGAGCTCTGCAGTCAATGGTGCTGATATTCTCATTAACAACAGAACCATCAGTCTGAAACAGTAATGGGGCAGAGGAGCAGAAAGGGCTTGTGCTCCAAGGCTTCCTAGGGGAGCAAGGAACTCTAAATCTCCCTTTTAGGAGTTTCCACTGTGATCTCCTGTCAGAAGCCAGGACATCCCTCTGGCTGCCCTGGATGGCTCGAGTCCCTGCCAGGGGACTCAGAGACCTTAGCACGGAGTCAAAGACACCTGTGCCTTTGATTTTAACCCATGGAAACAATGACCAGCTTTATATGAGGATTCACAAGCCACGAGAGTTTAAGTAGAATGATAGTTAGTTTGTCACAAGGTAGAAAAATAGAATTTTAGGGTTTTTAGAATGGGGGTTCAGAAGCCAAGATGAAGGGATTTGGGCGTGCCTTGTCCTTCTTCTTTCTTCTTCCTAGCCTCCATCTTCTGGGTGATGGTGGCACTTTTGGATTGGTTTAGAGTAGAAGCTCAGTGTCTAACATAGGTGATAGGTATTGGCAAATTATTGTAAGTAAAGTACATGTAATTTTTAGTATAAAAAGATCACACCACCTCTGAGGCAGTCAGTGTGCCATGGACCAACTTGCTGGACAGACCTCAGCAGGTCAGAAAAACAATGTTATAGATAACAGAGAATAAACAACCTTGAAAACCACAGCTGAGCAATCTTGACTGCTTCTTCAGTCTCAGGGCTGGGAAAAAGAGAATTTCCAACACCTTGGGGTCACCTTGACCACTGAAACCCCGAGAATCTCCCACCGAGGGTGAGTGGCTGTGAGTGCACATCCCCAGGAGGGGAGATCTCACTGGGGACTCAACCAGCACCCATGGATCCACAGCCAGGCTCAAGAGCTGGTTTCAAAGCTCAGCACTGCCCACACTGGGGATTTCTGCACATGGGAAGTGTCTTTGTTTCCCAGTTCTGATCCTGCTACCTGGCATCACTCTGCAGCCCCTGAGGCAGAGGTTTCCCAGCAGTTTGGGAGATATGCCAGACCTTTGGGGGCAGCTGCTGCCTTTGCATCCCACACTCCTCTGATTCACCCCCCTCCCCAGTTTGCTGCATCCTCCTGCCAGGCTTCCCTGCACGAGTCTCTCAGCCCTGACCTGCACATCTGACACTCCTGTCCCAAGGCTCATTTCTCCTGAGTCTGGCAGGAGAAATGCTGTGAGAGCTTCTGCCTGGCATCTACAGGCTCCAGACAGTCTCTCCCCAAAGGATGTTCTGAAAGACACTGAATTTCTGACCAGGGGTTCCACCAGGCTGCCTGGAAAAGGATGTTGCTCAAAACTATTCCAATATAGCATTTTCTTATTTTTCATGCAATTATTGAACAAACATCAGAATGCAAAATAGCCCCTGGGACTGGAAAATGGAATTAAATCTTCCAGCAAACATGAGAAAATGGATACTGACATTTCTATTAGCAACAAAATGTTTCATGCTTAGAAACTGGTAACCTGACACTGCTCCAGGGAATTCAGGAGGGTGAGGAAAAATGGTTTGAGGCATCATTAGGAAGGAACAGAGACAGAAGTACACCTCAGTGAGACACAGCTGGATGCGGGGTGGGCAGGAGGACACCCTGGTGTTGGTGGCACCGTGGTTTGCTCACAGACAGTTCAGGTCAGTGGGAAAAGCAGCAGCCCAGCCCCTGTGCCATCCCCAGCTGTGCTGAGCCTGGCAGGGGCAGGCACAGGAGACCCAGCAGTGTGAGCAGCACAGGGACAGAGCAGCCCCATGGCACTGGAATGGGACAGGAACTGTCCAACACACCCACCCAGGAACATTTCTGCTGGGGACATGGCCTTGGCAGTGCTGAGCCAATGCTGGACTCCATGATCTTTAAGCCTGAATGATGGTGTGACATTCAGAGTGTGACATTCAGAGTGCTGCCTTCCCACAGGACACAGGGTTTTCCCTGGGCTCTCTTCTCAGGACACGACCCCAGGAAACATCCAGGTCCCAGGCTGAGAGCTGAAAACTGCATCAGCAGCTGGTTTGCAGGACAGGCTGGAGAAGGAGCATTTTTTGGCACAGGGTGGAGGGCAGGGGGGCAGCCACCCCTGGGGGTTCTGATGGTGCAGCAGAAGGGAGTGTTTGGTGTGTGCATCCCCAGCTTTGTTTTGTTGTAACATCAACCTGGTCCCCCTAAGGAGGAGCCACCTGGCCAAAGCTCCCCTTGGAATTTACAGTCCAGGACAACCAACAAATGGCATTCCAGGTCATTTGTGTGGCTCCTGTGCTGGGTTTTGGAGACAGTGCCATTCTCAGAGACACTTCACAACCTAAAATCACTTCCATGATGCCCACCAGCCTGCTTCTCTTCCCCTCCTCTTCCCCAGAGCACTGCTCACTGAAAATGGCTCACCCTCTTCTCTCCTATTCTGTATTTAATGGCTTTTGAACTTCAAAGAGAGGTGAGAAAACCCCATCACTTCAGCATGCAGTTAAATATTATGCAGCCACATTACTGAAGAACACCTACAAAATACAGTGCTAAAATAAACTCCCCTTTGAATTCTTCTTATAATATCTTTCAGAGAGCTCAGAACACACTGCCCTTCTTCCCACACAGCACTGAAGCACCTACTTCACTTTAAGCAGGTACACACTCTTCTCAGAGTCAAAAGGACTCATCATGTGCTTAAAATTATTCATTTTCCTCAAGTACTTGGTTGAATCCCAGCTTTTATATCCAGAAGTTGCACAGTAGAAATTGGAAACATTATTCTTGGGTGGGTATTATACCCACATTGGCAGATACATTCAAATTATTTATTGCTAATAGAACACATCCGACTCCAGCAGACAGCTTTTATAAAAATCTAAAATAAAAATGCACCTAATGTACTCTCTGTGAATATGGATACTCCCCACACACTGTGTGCCTCATGTACACAATACAGCAGAGCTGAAATGCTCAAAACATAAATTGAGAATATATGAGATCAGAATTTAATTGTGGTTTTCATAACAGCAAACTGCTGGAGCTACCTGCATATTATCAGTCTTGAAAAGCATCATGAAAATAATATTTTAACCTTTAATCTGTAACGTGGTCTTTGCTAATAAAATTATCCCAGAGCCATCCAAGCACATAGCTGGTGTCAACTATTTAAAATGCAGAATAAATTAAATGCCACTTACATATAGCAAAGAAATACCCAGCTAATTTCATGCACTTTCATGCTGGTGCAGCCACACAACAAACACAGTGGAGCTCTGTGTCTCCTCTTCAAATCCTGCTCTTCTGCAAGAAAACCACCCAAGCCACTGCTCTGCTATCCCAGCCTCTGCAAGGCCATTGTCACCTGCTGAAAGAGCTCTGAAATGAGCTCTGAAACAAACACAACACCTTTTATCTCCAGCTTTCAATCCAGCTTCACACCCCCTGCTCCAGAAACAAAGCCACTGGTGCTTGGCCTGACCTGCTCCTGGGGAAATCAATAGAAAGACTCTTGATAACTGATTTGTTTCCATCAGGTTTCCAAATTCCCAATATTCCAAATCAAATGCAGGGAATGCCAGGAGGTGTCACCCTGATTTTTTAAGTTTTTCTAACCCTTCTGATGTTTACACTCTTGTAATGAACCTTCTCACACACTTTATGCAAATAACTTATTGTTTTGCATTCTTTTCTGGAAGACAAGAAATTTGATGGACTGTTGGTTTGTCCAGTGCCATTGGAGAGGTGACACTTCTGGAAATCTATAAATGTTGGAGTCAGAAATTAAAAATCTCTCTTTTACCTTGAAAGAGCAGCATGTCCACATCGTGTTATTTCGTGTCCTATAGTGACACGGAGGGATCTTGTGCACAAGACCATACTTACTTCTACTCAATGAGATATGGGCAGTAATCAACATAAAGAACATATAAACAGAGAGGAAGAACATGGAAGATGCTGGACATCAAACAACTTATCAGCCAGAAGTGTCTTTCATTACCTGCAGAATAAGGCTCCTGCTTCTCACTGTGGATGAACTCTTTTCTTTCATATTTGGCTCTGATCCACTGCTCCCGCAGTAATCTGGAAAAAAAAATACAGAGAACAGGAAACATGGTCCAAGATACACTAAGAAAGAAGTCAGAACCATGAATTCTTCAATGAAAGCACAAGTGTGCTTTAAAAGTCTTCCAAAAATCGCATTGTACAGTCTGGAGTCAAGGGTTTCTTTTGCTTGACAGCTGGACAACAATAAATCATTTCCTTGCACATCCAATTTTATTGGAAACTTATTTTGAAAAAATGCACAGATTTAGCAGAAGAGCCTGTCCCCACCCACCCAATCAGCCTCTGTAAAAATTCCCTCAGTATATGAACCATTTTAGACCTAATTTTCTCAGGCCACATTCTTCAGTGAACAGGGTGAGTAAATTAAAAATCCCAACCACATACAAAAGAGAGATTATTGCCCTGAAGATACCAATACAGAAGCAGAAGGTGCTGAAAACCCATCTGGCCAAGCTCTTCCAAGCTCACAGCCCATACTGCCAAATTTAAGAAAGCAGTCTATGATGCATGGCAGCAAATATGATTAAAATGTCCTTTACTTTTAATACTGAAATAATATAGATGATTTATACACCAAGACCACAAATTCCAAAAAGGAAAAAAATACCCCAAAGATTTTTTTTTTCTATTTTATTTCATCATGAGTGTTTGAACCAATGAAATAACTTTGATCTGGAATATGCTGGAAGTTGCTTCAAACCATTTTTAACTGAACTTATTTCTTAATTGCCCTAGAACCCTAAATAGCCCAGGCAGGCAGATCACACTCAGAAATAAAGGCATGTGTTATCCCAGCTTCACAGCAGACATTTTGGAGCTGCCTACACTGAAGACAGCAAAAGATCCCCCAGCACTGAGTGTGTTTTGTAAAACCATCACATTTCAACACATCAACCTCTCTGCCAATGAAAACTATTCATATGCTTAATCACCTTTTCTTTTTTGCTGATTATGCAAACCAAATGGTGTCTTTTCAGCAGCCACATTCCAGAAATGCTCAAAGAACATAAACATACCAACATTGCTTATGAAAATTCATCTGCAGGTACAGCAAACACGTTCAATAAATCTGCAAGACACTATCCAATGAGAACTGAGGCTGTGATTGGTTTCCTGGCAATAAAGGGGGAAATAATTACATAGATTTTGTTCCCCCATTGTGTCAGCTCCTCGGTTGGGGCACCAGCCTTCTCCCCAAGGCCTGGGGAGCACCACAGCTTCCCTGCCCCCAAAATCAGCTGTGAGCTCCTGCTGTAAAACAAACAAAGCACCAAATCTGCCTCTGCCCTTCTGCTCCTGTTTCCATGGCTGATCTTTAGCTGTTACACATCTGCCAAGTTTGGCTGTGAGCTCTGAGCACCCATCTCCCCTCTGCTGCCATCCTGTGCTGTGCTCTGGGTGCATCCCATCCTCAGGAGCTTCAGGGGCGCTTTGTGCAATCACAGAAAGCTTGGAAGGGACCTTAAAAGCATCCAGTTCCAACTCCTCTGCCATGGGATTGCTCAAACTCCATCCAGCACCCAAGGGGGCTCTTCTGGGTCCAGCAGGATGTCTTTTCTGGATCTGACATCCACAAACATAGAAACCTGATGACCCAAAAGGTGGAGCCCAAATGCCTGCTCTATAATGCTGTCACTGATCAGCAGAACTACAAAAACTTAATCATAAAATAAACACAAATACTTGAACTGACTATTCTTCTTGCAATTTTTCCTGGCCAGCTGCTGTGGACAGCTTGTTATCACTGAAGCCAAACTTTCAGCAAGATGATCAGGGATGGAACTGGGAGGAAGAAAATTCACACCACCCTCAGCTCCAGCTGACGTCAGTGGCTCCAGCAGGAGCTGCAGCTGCTCTGAATTCTGGAATTCTGAGAGTCAGCCTTCCAGCATGGGCTTTAAACACAGCATAAATTGAGATTCATGGGCAGCAGTGGGAAAACACTCCTGCTGCAGGATGAGGCTGTGCAGGAAAGGCTGCAGGGCCCATCCCTGGGATAAACACTCCTGCTGCAGGATGAGGCTGTGCAGGAAACCCTGCAGGGCCCATCCCTGGGATAAACACTCCTGCTGCAGGATGAGGCTGTGCAGGAAACCCTGCAGGGCCCATCCCTGGGGATAAACACTCCTGCTGCAGGATGAGGCTGTGCAGGAAACCCTGCAGGGCCCATCCCTGGGGATGGATAAACACTCCTGCTGCAGGATGAGGCTGTGCAGGAAACCCTGCAGGGCCCATCCCTGGGGGAGCACTTCCCTGACTGCCCAGAGCTCTGCCCAGAGCATTGCTGCAGTGACCCCAGAGCTCTTGTGCAAGAGGGCACCCCCGGGGCAGCCAGCAGGACCACGCCCCAAGGGGAGCCCTAAAAAGCTGCAAAATGTTCCAGCTGGTCTCCCTCAACATCTGGCCCTGAACAGGAGTGGCTGCAACTCCTTAATTTCCCAAAGCCCATGGGAATCCAGCTGTGCCACTTTCCCAGCAGCTTCCTGGCACTTCACACACTCTTCCTCTTCCCTTATCATCACAACCCCAGGCTCTTTCAGCAATAATTTCCCAAAACCCAGAACACACCACAGAGCAGCCCACAGTTTGGACAACTCAATGCAAGGCCACCAGCAGCAGCTTCTGCTTCAGGGGTTATTTATAGAAAGCAGAACAACTGCAGTAAAAGAAACCAAAACAAAAGCCCAGCTAGGACAGCGAGGAGTTCACCACCTCCCTTCACTGCAAGAGAGAAGCTGAGCAGGGATTTCACCACATTCACTCTCCTGGACTAGATGCAATCCTGCCATGAAAAGCTGCTGGTGCTAAACCCCAGTTTCACCAGCACAGCTGTGATGAATTCATAGAGGAGCAGGAATGTGTCCTGGGATCTACAGGAGCTGAGAGCAACTGCAGGGCAGAAGATCCTCAAACCATGCAGGGATTGCATGAAAACAGCCACCACTTCCAGCAGACTGCTGGCCTGATCTTAATTTAAGTCTATTTTCAGGGCCTTCAGAAATAGCTGCTGCTGTGTTTTATTTGAAATGCACTTTTCCAGGTGTGAATATGTGTGTGTGTAACCCAGGGCAGACACCACATACCCAACACAGGAGCCTCCATCCAAATCCACCTTTGACTCCAAAAGGATTCTGTGACCAGAAAAGACTGCAGTAACAGCCCCCTGGTATTTTACTGCATTTCTGGTGATGGGATAATGCAGCAAATCAGCAAATATATCTTATTTGTGTTTGTTAAAAAAAAAAAGTAAGTGCATCATTCCTAAACTGTGGAGATGCATCAGCTTTCAGGATCAACTCCAAAAGCTTTAACAGCCCACCTAAAGTCTGTCAGGCTGCTGGTTACAGGGAACTTGTCATTTTTTGGCAATTAGAACAGAAAATTCATTGTACTCATCAAAAACCTTGAGGCAAATCAAAAAACCCCACCAACAAAACAAAACACTAAGGAAACCCACAATTCAGAATAAGGGAAAATTCTTCCCCCAGATGGGAAAGGACTGAGCTTGAGTGAGGGACAGCAGGTCCAGAGGCTGACAAAGCACTGCCCACACCATTGCAGGCACTTGTTTGCTTTCATGACCACCCACATGAACACCAGGGCTCTGCCCAGGGGCCAGCAAGGAAGGTTCCAGAAGAAGCCACTGGAGCAGTTCTATCTTGGTCCCACCCACTCAAAGCTCACAGCAAAAAGCACCACAGGAAGAGCTGCTGAAGCAGTTTAATATCAAACTGAGGCTGCATGGCTGCAGTGTGCTGTGTGGAGGAGGTGCTGCCCAGCCAAATTCAGTCTCTCCAGTTTATTTTTTCCCCCAAGACTGATTTTCTCTCAGCTGGGTTGGCTGGTGCACTCCAGAGCACACCCACAGATGCTGCACACAGAAGCTGTGGCTTTTCTAGAGACACATGACAGACAAGAAACCCCAGCCAGAGGCGAAAGTGGCCCAAAAGACATCAAACACCCCCCACTACCACTGCCTAAGTGCATCCTTGTGAGGCACCATCAAGTCCAAGAAAGACAAAAGAAGTGAATGTCAAACAGAAACACCATTTCCAGAAGCCACACTTGCAGCTTCTGGAATTTGTCAGAGGTTTTTCCAGCAAAAGCCAACGTGCTTTCCACAGGCAGCCTGGTGGATGCAGCCATGCCAGCTTTCTGTCAAACAACTGCTCTAATGAAATTTTAAGTCAGAATCCAAATTCTTTGCTCAGACTGCAAGGAGAGCCACTGCAGCAGAGACTAAAAGCCTATCTAGCTCCACACTCTTTTCCTATCTAGGAAGGTCTTGCTGTGAGGACTTGCTTTTAAAGAGCTTTGTGGAGGGATGAGACAGCTGGGGGCTCCTTCAGGCTCTCTGTGCATCAGCTCAGCTTGCAGAGCCTGAGGATTGATGTGCCATCCCCCTGCCAAGAGCAGCACCCCACAGCAAGGGGTAAAACCCTTGCATTATGGTTTTGGAGAAGTTAAAACTGATTCTGAGTATGCAAAATCACAACATTCTCAGTTAAAATGCTGACTGGTTCCTTTTTTTGTTTGATTGCTTTACACGCACTGTCCAGCACACCCCAACGCTATTTTTCAGAATGGTTAAACACCAATTAAAAACATGTAGGAAACAGCCTCTGTCAGTACCACTTTAACCTTGTGGCAATTTCCTTTGGAAATTAAAGTAATCAATATGAATTAACAGGTTTACAAGCTAACAACAGAGAAAATGAACAAGAAGAGTAAATCCCGTGGCTGGTCAGGATTGAAGGACTGGGCAGACCTCAGCACTTGGGTGACTTGAAGAATTCCTAAGGCTCAGAGCCCAGTTTGAGCCACCAAGGAGGTTCTACCACTTGGGAATGAACTGATGAGCAGCCACTCCCAGTGGCCACACTGCAGCACCTCCAACTTCACACCCAGGACATCACCCAAGGCACTTCTGAAAGCTCTGAATGTAAAATCTGAAAACCCTCGTTAATAAATAGGAACCTGAGCAAATCTCAATTTTACCCCTGTGGACATTATGCAATGAAGTTTTTTTATATCTATAAAGTTTTTATTCTCTATGAAGCACTGGCAAAAGGAGGTGACAGAGGAAGGGGTGAGAAGTTTGCAGCCCTGACTGCCACTGTGCCCAGGCATGGCAGAGGAGAGGCCCTGCTGACCTTCCCACTTGGTAGCTCCCCCACCAAATGTACCAAACTTCAAATGATTAAAAAAGAAATAAAAAATCCAGAGATCTCCCAAGCAATTTTCCCTCTGCACATCTCAATCAATACCAAAAGGCCCTTCAGCAGTAACTGTTGTTGTGGGGATGAGTGCATGGATGGTGTGTGCCTCTCTCTGGCTGATGTCTCAGCTCACTGCAGATACCACACAAGCAGCACAGCCCATCCATCTCATCCTGCCCCATTTTCCTGTGCTGACAGCCAGAACACTGAACTGCTCTGCATGAGGAGCAGATGTAGCTCCCACTGATCCAAGCAGAGAGAGGAGCAGAGCAAAGCACTGCAGCTCCTCCTCAATGCCACAGGATGAGGCTCTGCATTCCCAAATCAAGCAACAGAAAAGCCTGGTAAGTATTGGGCAGGGACAGGGATGTACTTCCAGCTCTGCAAAAGCCCAGAAAGAGGTTGTCTCACTTTCTTCTATCAGTTTTCAGCCCAGTAAAAGACTGAACAAAGCATTTTTCCTTTGCTTTTACTCAAGAGTGAGTACCTGCTGCTGAGTGGTGACTCAAAACTCGGCCATGTGCTTGCAATGTGTCTGCCCCACAAAAATCTGCCTCACAGCTCTCCATCTGCTGCTGTGGTGCACCAAGCTGGGCCATGACCCCTCATGACCATCCAGAGAGAGGTTCTGTGGTTTAAATTCCACCCCCAAAGCTCTTTGGGCCAAGGTTGTGGTGGTGTGGGAACATCCCAGAGTCTGGGACTCATTTCAGTGTTAGGGACTGCCCAGAGGAACAGGAGCTGGCTGCTGGTCACTGTCCCTGGGACATGGGTGCTGGCACACAGAGGAGATGAGAGGCAAGAAGGGGATTTTTTGTTTGTTTTGGGGTTTTTTTTTTTGTTTTGTTTTGTTGGGGTTTTTTTTGGTAGGGTAATTTTTTTGGCTATGAACTTTCCCTGGGCAATTCCAGAGCACCCCTCCAACTTCTCAAACCTTTGCCAAGTGTCATGCAGAACCAGGAAGCTACAACTGGGTTTTTGAAGGATACAGAAGCCAAATGCAGCAGGCAAACACTATGAATTTCCCAAAGAGCCAACCACAGCACTGTGGGCAAGAAGAAAAAAGGACTAGCTGGCACTGCAGCACTTCTTCCCCCCAAACTTCACAATTCCTCATGCAACCAAAGCAGAGGGATTCCAGAAACAGCATTATAAAATTAACAAGCTTCAAATGAACAAAGAGCTGCCCAGGCACTGCAGCTGTTGGAATGAGAAGCACCAAAAGCTCTCAGTGCTGCAGAACATGGTTGGAATCACTGCCAGTGCTGGATGGAGGTGTCACCCATGGAGATGCTTCCCAGGGCTGCAGGCTGGGAACAGCTCATGCTCTTGCAGTGACTGGACTGCAGCGAGGCGGGGGAAAAGCTAAATTTACATGCCTGGAACAAGCAGCACTCCCCTGCACTTGTTCAGCATGATCTTGAGAGGAACAGAGAGCCCTGAACTAGAGAAAGAGAAATACAACTGGGCACAGCATCCCAGGGTGTAATGTGCCCACAGTGCTGGTCCTGCAGATGTGTCAGGGGATTCTCTGCTCCTCTGAGAGGTCACATCCATCCATCCCTGCTGTCATGGCAGGGACCCAGCAGTGCTGGCCCAGAGAACCAGAGCAGAGCTCCAGACTGAGCACAGGAACCAGGCCATGCAGGCTGGGAATTGTCCCAGTAAGAAGCTGGGACCAGAAAAGGGTCAGAAATTAGTCTTGCAGCTGCTCCCAGGAAGACTGGCCTTGCCTCATCCTCCCAATGAATCAATAAATAACCAAAAAGAAACAACAACAAATCCTTTCAATCCCCTGCTCCAGCTCCTCACAGGTTCCCAGCCCAGCATGGTGCTGCTCCATCAGCCACGGAGCTGTGGATGGAGTGGCTGCTCCAGCAGGGTCCCTGGGAGCTCACACAGCTCCAGTAAGGTCCCTGTGAGCTCACACAGCTCCAGCAGGGTCCCTGTGAGCTCACACAGCCCTGGCTGGAGCTGAGCCAGTGCCTGGCAGAGCTCCCCAGAGCGACCCAGCTCTGCAGGATGGAGGAAGGGAGGGAACAGCCCAGCAGCAGGGCTGAGCTGCACTGGCCAAGCAGGACACAGCACCAGGCACAGACACTGCTGCCACCCCAAAGCAGCAGGAATGGGGATGCTCCTGGTCTCCAGGCTGCTCCAGCAGCTCCTGCTGCCTCTCCCTGTGCAAGGAGGGCCAGGTGTGATTGGTACCCAGATCTCAGGACACCCCAAGCTGCAGGGACCTGCCCTGCTCCCTCCTCCAGCACCAGCTGTGCACCCCTCAGGCAGGGATAGGCCATGGAAAGGACCAGGACTCTCTCCTGGGCAAACTGAGCACCATCAGAGAGGCAGCACCTAACTGAACTGAACTGAGACTTGGGAGCAAACAGAGTCAAAATCCCCCAGAATTGTTTCTCCTACCAATCCTGCTTCTCCAACCCCAGCATGACAAGCACACACAAGTCCCAGAACGGCACAGCCAAACTGCTGGGATTCTGGAGCTCTGAACGTTGCATACATGGATGCTTTGTTCTTGTCAGGCCAGGCAGCTCCACTCACACAAAAATAAAAGAACACCTTGGTACACAGCAGGGCTGAACCCTAAAAGCCAAATTCAGTCCATCCCCTTTAGCCTGGATGGCAGAGCACGTTCTGGCTGCTCAGCTCCTTGCTGCACAAAGTCACCCCAGCTCACCAGGGAGGTTACTCCACACTGCAGGGGAGACACAGCCTTTTAGCTGCCTCCATGGAGGAGATTATTCGTCATCTAGGTGGGAAAAAACCCAACAGGAACCCCCAGTATTTCTGCATTACAAATAACCCAGCATCTCACACAGCAGATTAGCAAGTTCTGCCTTGCTGCAGAAGGGGGATTTGAAAAGGCAGAGGAAATCAATGGGTAGAAATTGGCATTCTTGCAGCTCTAGAAACTCGGAAGAGCCTGGGGAACAGACAAACTATTGACTCCCCTGCATCATCTCAAATGTACTTATTAAATAAGATCCCACACGCAGCATAAACTCTACCACATGTGTGCAGAAGGAAAAACATTTTCAGGACTTTTATAAATGAAACCTCCATTGTGGAAAAAAAGAAAAGTCTTATGCTAAAACTAAAGTATTGCAGAGGCTGCAGCTGCACAAACAAATAAATGTTGTTTACCAGCAGAGGTATTTACTTACTGGCAGTCAAGATACGTTGGTTTATAATAAAATGGTGGCATTTTAGATTCATATTTTGCTTTTGCTACATTGTTTCCATTCGAGGCCATAAACTGTAAAAAGAGAAAAAACCAGAAAGAATTAAGAAAATTTTAACAGTATTTTCTTTTATTCTCTTTTACTTCTACAGAGCAAAAAAATTATTGGGATGGGGGATCTGTTCTCTTACTGAGAGGTTCACCCAGGACTGTGCACAGAAGGGCTGCTGCAAATAAATATTGGTTATTATTGCAAATAAATATTGGTTATTATTGCAAATAAATATTGGTTATTATTGCTAGGGGTCCTACAGATTAAAATGATGCTGAGGACATGTCCCAACCCCACCTGCATCATCCCACAGGAGCAGGAGGCAGCACACAGTGACATTTCCCCCTCAGGCATGGGAATCAGATGGATCCCAGGAATCCAAGATGGGCATTAGGTAACCAGGGGGAAAAACATCACACTGGCTTTTAGTCTCCACGTGTTACAGCTCCAGCAGGGTGATTGCTTCTGATAACACATCCTGTGCCTCAGATCACATCACTTGTGCCAAAAGGATGAGTTTGTTTTTGCAAAGTCATTGCAGCTACCTCAGGAAGGAGCTTGAAGTGATAAACAAATAAATAAACAAACAAACAAACAAATGAACATATAAAAGTTCTATCTCCCTAGACAGCCCTCCTTTCCAATAAATAAATCTATAATGTTTTTATCTCCCCTGACAGCCTTCCATTTCTTCTGATACACAAATGGCTGGTTGAGAACTCAGCAAAGAAAACTACTTATTTTCTTATTGATATATTTTGTTTATTGAAATTCACTTTATAAGTGTAAAAAACCCCATTCTTTTCCAGGCAGCCATGCTAAATACATTTTGTTTCGTGTCAAATGCCAAGCATACAAACATAACAAGCAGTTAAGCTTTTTTTTTTTTTGTTATTATGGTTTGTCATGGTTTTGATTTCTCACATTTATATATTCAATCTATTCCCCCCAAAAAATACCAGGGAAGGAAAAGCCCATGGAACACTAAAGCCTATTGTGATAAAACACAGAACTCCATGAGGTGCAGCTTTCAGAAAAACCTCAACTCTACCCAGAGAAGACAGAAATCAGTGACTGGTAGAGTCCTTCATGCCTTTGAAGACGCCAGCAGTCAAAGCAGAAAGGTTTCCTGGGTGCCTTTAGCAGCACCACAGAAATCCAGGCTGGTGTGGGGCATAAATAGAGAGAATTTATACTGTGAGGGTTTGGTTTTCCAAGCTGTGAATTTAAGAGGAACAAAACCAGAGACAGCTGAGCTGGGCAGGTGTGATGGTAGACTAGGCAGACAGGTCTAGTCTGTAAGATATATCGAGAAAAAGAAAGAAACAAGAGAAGACAATTCATTGTAAGAAACAAGAGAAGACAATTCATTAAAAATTAGTATTTTTTATATGCCATTTCACTGACATCTTTATAGGGGTGAGGAAATCCTTCACGGAAGGGGTGCTGTACTTCAGTCAGCCCAAACCTCGCTCCCACATTCACTACCTAGACCTGCTTTGTGACATCCCATTTCTTGTGGCATCTTCAGGGAGGAAAGAGCCCAAAGGCCCTGGCTGGGACCCAGGCAGGGCAGTGCAGGGCAGGGCAGGCAGGGCAGGGCACATACCTCCACCTGGGCATCGTCCCACTCGTCCAGGCGCACCGACTTCACCTTGCTGACCTGCGGGATGCTGCGGTGGATGCCCGAGCAGCTCAGGCAGATGAAGATCCCCAGGCTGTGGGATGCCCAGTCCGGGTCTGGAAGCAAAAAGGAAAGAGGGAATTGCACTTTACTGAGCTTTGAGGCAGAGACAGGGCATGGCAGGCGAGGCCAGGAGCTCAGGGAATGGCAGGGGTGTTCAGGAGTGACCAGGTCTGATGTCCCTGAGTCTAAAGGCATCAGGTAAATAGACAAGGAAAATAAATGTTTCTATTGATAGGAATACAAATTAAACTAGCAATTACCAGATCTGCAATCCCCAATGCAGCTGTTATTCCTCAAACCCCGAATACAGACAGCTGCATGTGCCTGAGACATCCATAGCTCACTCCATGCTCACATGAAGAGAAGAGGGGAATATCCTTCTCTCATGAGGAAATTCCATCTGAACACTGCATGGAACAGAAACTACATCAGCTCAGGGAAGCCACTGTGCTGCTCCCTTTTTATTTATTTATTACATGTGCTCCACACAGAGACTTTCCTCCCACAGCTGCAGCTCCCAGCAGCCCAGCCCTCCATGCCAGGAGGTTTCCAGCCCTTGCTTCAATGGAAAAATGCCACCAGTGGTAGCTCTGTACTTTCTCTGAGCAAAACCACGCAGTGTTTACAGCCCTGGGCTGACATCTCACACAAAGCAGTGTAAACAGAGTCCCTTGCCTCCAAATTCCTCCCTGGGAGAGGCACTGCCTGAAGCAGGGAGACAGAGGGACAGGAGGAGGGCAGGGGCAGGAGCAGGACACATCCAGCAGTGTGCTGGCACTGCCTTGCCAATGAAGCCAATACAGGGATCTTTGTTTGAACTCCAAGGCAAATGTCAGTGCCTGCAGCTCCAGCTGTGCCCCAGCAGCACGAGCTTCACTGCAGGTCACCCAGGCAGACACCAAATCCTCCATCCTGCCCAAACCCACAGGGCTGGCAGCCCCTCAGCCACCCCATGGCACCAGGCTGGCACGGGGTAAGGGCAGGTCTCTCCCAGCCCCTCACCATCCTTTTATTCCCCTCTGAACCCTCACTGCCCACAGCACAGCAATTATTTATAAAAGGCAAGGGGATGTGCTTCCTCCTCCTTATCCATATTTAATGCCCTGGCTGTGCCAGTGCAGAGAGCAGGCTGGCATGGGGCAGCTCAGCTCCTGAGGGGGAAACAAGGGCTGCCACCAGCCCTGCCCTGCCTCAGGGACAGCCACCAGCGCTGCCCTGCCTGCAGGGACAGCCACCAGCCCTGCCCTGGTTCAGGGACAGCCACCAGCGCTGCCTGGCCTGCAGGGACAGCACCAGCCCTGCCCAGCCTGCAGGGACAGCCACCAGCCCTGCCTGGCCTACAGGGACAGCCACCAGCCCTGCCTCAGGGACAGCCACCAGCCCTGCCCGGCCTGCAGGGCCAGCACCAGCCCTGCCTGGCCTACAGGGACAGCCACCAGCCCTGCCCTGGTTCAGGGACAGCCACCAGCGCTGCCCTGCCTGCAGGGACAGCACCAGCCCTGCCTCAGGGACAGCCACCAGCCCTGCCCTGCCTGCAGGGACAGCACCAGCCCTGCCTCAGGGACAGCCACCAGCCCTGCCCTGCCTGCAGGGACAGCACCAGCCCTGCCTCAGGGACAGCCACCAGCCCTGCCCTGCCTACAGGGACAGCACCAGCCCTGCCTCAGGGACAGCCACCAGGCTCCCCAGCACACCCTGGGGAAGAGCAGTTCAGTCCTGCAGAGGTGGCTCTGCTCAGATGCAAACCCCAGAGCTGAATGGGGATCCTCATCAGACACAGCTGGGTGCCCACATGGGAGAGGGGAGCAAATTCCCAGGCTGACACAAGTCCCATCAGCCAGCAGCAGACACAAAGGTGGGGTTTTTCTGTTTCACATGGTCTCCTATCCTCACCAGAGACCCCAGTGACTACAACCCAAGCCTGGCAAGTACAAACCAGTCAGGTTGATGCAAGGGCCTGGTGCTGCCCACCCTGCTGATCCCACAGCTTCACACCCCATCCCAGATCAAGCCCCCCACTCATTCCAACCTCAAAGATTGTGGCCAGTTATTGGGCTGTGGGCTGGCAGCAAAAATCAAAAATCATGCTCAGGCACTTTCTGTGCCCTAACTCATCATATTTTCCTCTCTCATCTCCAAACATGTTTGTAATCAAAGCCTGGGACCCTCCAAACTTCCTGCCACAAAACCATCCCAAGGTTCTGCACTGCTGAAGGGTCCCGAGGGTGCACGTCAGGCAAGGTGAAAGCAGCAGGGTCATGTTCAAAGAGCCATCACTGCCCTTAAAGCAGAGGATCAGATACACAGAATGGTAAGAGGGTCCAGAGGACAGAGCTGTGGCACTGGTGAGGAAGCTGAGGCGGCAAAGCTTGAGCTGGGTCCCTGGGCTGAGCACAGCAGAACTGAGCTCAAACGTTCCCAGAGCAATGAGATCTGATCAAAGCACTGCCCAGCCCAGGGAAACAGGCTCAAAGTATGCACTGGCCAATAAAACATGTTTTATTGGGAGTCCCAATGCCTCTTTAATATTACCAGATTTATCTCAGGCATACAGGTGGATTTCTTCATGCTGTCTGCAGCTTCCAAAGTGGAGTCAGGCTTCCAAAGTCCTCCCCAGGAGGGAACCCTGCCCTGCCTGCCCTGCTGTGTGTGACAGGACCAGGACACTGCACACCTTCCTCCAGCCCGGGAGGTTGTCTAATTAAGCAAACAAAAGCTGGATGATATCAGCTTTTGGGTACATACACACACCTACATCATATACACAGGGTCACCCTGTGTGGCTGCCAGAAGGTGACAGTCCTTCAGAGGAGCAGAGACAAGGGGGTGAGTGTGACCCAGCCTTGAGGGGATGTTCTCAGCCTGTTCTTACAAACCACAGCCAGCAGCTCTCTCCTCCTGCAGCATTTCCCCTCCTGCCTAGCCCCAAATCCGTGCCCATCCAACACCACCAGTGTCCCACATTTATAAATTAAATCCGATTGATTTCAAGGAGCACCCTGCCAGAAATGCACATTTCACCTGCCCCACCAGACCTGGCCCTGGCCATTCACATATCAGCCAGGTATTAATTAATAGCAGCTTCCTCCTCACTGCTGTTCTGGTTTCAGAAATGTGTCTTTCATGGCAAGGGTGGGTGGAGGAACTGAGGATGCTCACTGGTTGTGTGATGCTCTCCTGTCCCAGCCCAAATTTGGCAGATGGATTTAGTCCCAAGGGAAGCACCAGGCAGGAGGAGAGTTCAAAGACCTCAGGTACTGACTTAGCCCCATCCAAAAAATTGCTGGGTAGTGAGAACCCCCAGAACAAACTGATCTGCCAGGGCAAGTCTCTCTGAAATGCCACCCTTGCCATAATTTGAGATTTCTCATGGCTCCTGCTCTCCTGGCTGAGGACATCTACCAGACAGCAAGGCAGCGCAAACCTTTCCAGGCTTTAGCTGGAAGCCAACAGGAATTTCTCAGCATCATCTGAACAAACCAAAGGATTGCAGAGCCCTGCCAGCCCTGGGGCTCCTGCTGCCCTGTGACCTCCCCGTGGCACAGCTCTGCCTGTGGCCAGGAAGCAGGGGGTGGAGGATTCCCCAGCTCCTGGAGGGCTCTGCCAAGGCTGCTTCCCCTTCTCCCCCACTCCCTGCACTCGTGACACCATTTCCAGAGAAACCAGGGAGGATTCAGCTGCACCCACGCGTCTGCAGGGGCTGGTGACACACCCCAGGCAGGGCCAGCACCCACGGCTGCAGGGATGCTCCTGCAGAGCCTTTTAAGGGCTTGGGGGCTCTCAGGGGCTGCACTGCTCCCCAAACACATCAGGGTCCCTCTCTCTGCTCTCCAGCACAAATTCTCAGCTCAAGGACAGGGATAACACCAGTGATCCCCAGCCTTGGCTTATCACAGACTCCAACCCTTCCAACGGCTGCACCAGAGATAAGACAACATCTTACCAAACATGAAAATAAATTTTCATCAGTGTCTTCACACAAAACACTGAATTTTGGAGCAGCACCATTAGTTTAGTGAGCCACTGACCCCAGGCTGCATGGAAGTGGAGGTCTCCACAGAGAGGTGAAGTCCACCTTGCTGCTGGACATTTCAACAGCTGGAATATCTTCTCCATGTTGGACATTACTGAGAGTTCAGTGATTTTATTATTCTGTCTGGGCATGAGCCAAAAAAGTGCAATGAAATGGCAATACGCCATAATCTGGGCTTTTTGGGCATTGCTCAAAAAAGATGATTTTTTTCCCTAAACCTCCAGAATTTTGAGCAAACAGCAGTGAAGCCTAATGAAAACTCTCTGGCATGCCCAAGTTCCAAATTACTTTATTCCATTATTTCAAGCCAAAAGGAATAAAAACGAACGAGGAACAATGGGAACATTAAACCAAATGCACTGCTGTAAGTGCAGAAAGACTCTGATCCTGAATGACCAGTTCCAGCCCTAAAAGGCTTTCACTGCCCAGTGTGGTAGAGATTCCTGGTAACTCATAAACAGATCATAATGCCTTTCAAAATTAAGACATGAGTCAGCTTCATTTTAAAAATTAAAGAAACAAACAAAGCTAAACTAAGCTCAGGAGAAGGGCATTGGGCTGGTATTTTCCCATCTCATTCATCTGAAAGGAAAGGCATAGCCAGAGATTAGAGAAGCACCCAAAACAAAACTAAAACACTTGATGTGCTTTAAATTCAGCTAAATTCAGAAATTAACTTGTCCACCCAGCCCCTTTTACCACCACAAGCCTCAGGAAAAGCCAGCACAGTGAACACTGCAGCTTGAACCCAGCATTCCTGAACTTAGGGAAAAAGAAAAAATGAAGGCTAGGCACAGAAAACATAATGGAGGAAAAACCAACATAAGACACAAGATAACTTTTAGAAACCAAAGAGATTGGAAGCTGGATGGTAATGGATTAAAAAAAAGAAAAAAAATCACTATTTCCTGTATCCAGAATATAAACATGGGGTTCAAGTTTGAAAATCCCTAGATGCAATCAATCCAAAACCCCATGAAGCAGAGCAGCAACAGGCTCAAAGCAGACAAGAGCAAGAACTCAAAGAGTCCCAAAATTTGGATGCTCCTGCTCCACCTTTTGCCTTAAACCACATTTATCACTACTTAGAGCACAATATGATGACCAATATGAGGCCAATGCACAGCAACACATCCTCAACACATCCTTCAGCACACAGATGATGGCCTGGCCCTGCTGCATCCCTGCCACTGCAGGGTCCTTGCTTGGGATGCAGATTCAGTGGATTTTCCTGAACCCTCTCCTGTTTGAGGTGGTAAATGGACCTCTCCAGAAAAACAAAACCTTTACTACCCTGCACCAGAAATGGGACTCATTGATACAGGGTAGAACCACAGGGATTTTAGTGCAGTGCACAAGTACAAAGCCTTTCCTGCTTGCTGCTCATCTCCTCCCTGCCCGAGCCAGAGAACCTCGTGTTCAGCACCAGAGTTCTGTGGCTATTTACACTGGGGAGGGATCAGGAGGCTGATAAACAGACCCTGGTCATGCATGTTGAAAAATAACAATAAAAGAGTTAACACTGAAGTCAAACCACCTCCTACCAAGTCTCCTCTCTAAGTAGGAAAATTTTTCAGTGAAGGCACTAAACTTGCCAAGGTCTTTTAATTCAGCTGGCAGGTCCCAGCAGCCCCCTCTCACTGTCTGCAGCCCACGATTGTGCTGCAGCCCAGGCACCAGGACTGGACAAAAACCACCATCACATTAAACCTCCTTTGTTCCAAAAAGCCCTTTTTCCCCAGCAGAAAGTGGCATTGAGCTAAACACAACTACTGTGGGTTTTTTTTTTTTCCTTCTTACCCCTCTGCTCACAGCTGGGGAGGAGGGCTGGCTGATTCCCAGGGACAAAAAAAATAAAAACCAAAAAAACTCAAAAAACCAAAAAAAAAAGGAAGAAAAAAAAAGAAAAAAAAAAAAGAAAGAAAAAGAAAAAAAAGAGAAAAAAAAAGAAAAAAAAGAAGAAAAAGAAAAGAAGAAAAAAAAAAGAAAAAAGGAAGAAAGGAAAAAAAGGAAAAAGAAAAAAGAAAAAAAAGAAAAAAAAAAGAAAAAACACAAAAAAACCCCAAAACAAAACAAACTAACAACAAAAACAAACAAACAAAAAAAACACCAAAAAAAAAAAAAAAAGAAAAATTTCAGTTTTTAAGTGAGAGGACAATGGAGGTGCAGGAACAAGTTTCCACTTTGAGCTGGATGATGAAAATCCCGTTTCACACCATTGGAGCAGCAGAGCTCTGGAACAGCTTTCCAGTGGGAGGCAGTGGGGGCAAGAGAGGGAAGAGCTGCGAGGCAGAGCCCCATCAGTCCCCGAGGGGATGGGCAGCCCTTGGCAGCGCTGGGTGGCTCAGTCACCTTCCCCATCTGGGTTCTCAGGAGCAGGTTGGAGGGAGGGAGGAGAGGCTGAGATAAATCAGTGCCCTCCTCAATCCTGAGCAAATCGAGCAACCCCCAGCGCTCAGGCGTTTCCCTGTAATCACCGCCCTCACTTGCTGACATCCAGGGAGCGGAAAAGCTTCACCTGCTGTAGGACTGAGAAGGAAAAGGTGTTTACAACCATCTCAGCCTTCCAGAGGCACTGTTACACCAGATCTGCTCGGCTCTGCAGCACAAAGCTCCAATTCCAGACTCCCCTCCAGCGTGAGCCTTCTGCTCTTCCTCCATCCTTCACCCCCTCGGGGCCTCAGGCACAGAGGGCAATGTTAGCCAGGATCCATGTCCCAGTAATCCATCCCAAATAAGAAAGATAAAATGATAACAAGCCATGTAAACTGCTGCTGGAGGGTTTAAACTGCAGGATTGCTTTGATGGGACTTCCATTTCTGTCTTCAGAGCCTCTCTGTCCTCCTACAATGTAAAATAATTCCACTCCATGGAAACACGAGCCTAAGTCATAGAAAAATAAAGAGAGAAATACTCAAAGTCTTGTTATGCCCTGAGATAACCATCCGTCTTATGATGTGAGGAAAGATTGCCCGAGACAAAGAATCATTTAGAAAAAGGAAAGGCTGAACTGCCACATTAGTCTTGAAGAAAAAAAGATTATTCTAATGCACAGAGAGCCATTACACACCAGCAATTCAGTAACATTGCTCAGTTTGCACTTAAGACTGCATTTACCATGCTGTCTTCACTGAGAAAGCACAGCTTTAAACCCACAAAAAACACAACACCCAGGACACAGAAGTGCGTAATGACAGAGGACCCAAAGCCCCATTTAATGACTTTATTAGTGGCTCCTACCCCAGAATTCAGTCCCCAAGATGTAACCAAGGCAGCCTCATTATGCATTACAGATCGATGACATTTTCTGCAACTGAAATATCTTTTATTCAAAACAGCCTTTCTTTGCAATTTAAGGTTTTATAAAAACACAATTAATAAAAACCTAAAAAAAAAAATTCCAAACACAAAAAAACCTGCAAGTGAAAAATGCAATCTCTCAGTTATTTTACACTCTGATTTTCACTTTCTACTTTAGCATCCTTTCTGCATTCCCAGCTGCCATGGCCAGACTGTTCTCTCCACCTGAGACACTCCTCAAAATGTTTCCTGGGGAAGACCCAGATCTGACCTTCCTGGGTCACATTCAATCCCCATTTCCACCCAGGTGCAAGTGGGCACATCCTTGAAGGAAACACACCTTGAACAGGGCAGCCTTACAGGGCTTGGCCACTTCAACAATCCTCAGCCACGATTAAGTGGCAAATTCTGCCAAAGCAGCAGGTTGTGCCCAGATGTCCCCAGGGAGATGGGTTCATCCTGCAGGGGATGAAATTATTTACCCAGCCCAGGAGGAAAAGCCTCCCCCGATGCCCCATGTCTGTGCCTGGCTTTGCCTTTGTATGGTCACAGCTTAGCCCAGCCATGCCAGGCTGAGAGCTCCATTGCACCAGGGGTTTGTGACAGGACACAGAACACCTGGGACAAGCTGTGGCTTCAGGGCTCTGGCTACTGAGCCTCTCCCAAATGCCAAAGCAGTAACAAAAGAAAATAACCCTTTTTGACAGCAGGGAAGGAAAAAAAACAAACAAACTTTCACTGGCTGGCTGATTTCTCGAACAAATATTTCCAAAAGAAAAAGAAAACCCAGCTGGCTTCCAAATACACAAATTAAAGTGACTAACAGAATTTTCCCGTTACATTTCCAACCCATCCTATTCTTTGTTATGAGCATCCCTGAGCTAAATGGCTCCCTCTTATCATGGATCCTGTACTAACAGAGTATTCAGGGAAAGGCACTCACCCACCTGAGAAACAGCAATAACAAACCCTGATCTTGGGCATCCCCCAGCTGTACCAGATCAGCCCTGTGGTGATACTCACATGTGGGAAAGCACAGGTCTGCCCTGCTTCCCTCATCTTCTGTTCATTCCACACCCTCCCTCTTCCTTCCTTCTCCCTTCATTTTCCCTGCTTTGGTACTTTTGCAGCGTCAGTTGCCACCTTTATCTTTTTGTGCACCCCACTTCTCAGCAAAGAACATTCTTGCACCCCTTTCTGGAGGCTCTCTGGATACTTATCCTGCCTCTGCTGCATTACCTCATCCTCAGAAAGAGCTGGCCTGCCACACCTGCCCAGCCTGAATAGCTGAATTCAGGCAGAATATTTTCTACACTACCTACAGACACAAGTTATTATCTTGTGTTAAGTAGCCCAGGGCATCTCAAGTTTATTGTCACTCCCAGGCAGAGGAGCACATTACAGCACCATGAATAGCTCTCCTCTGCAAAAGAACCTGAAGCAAAGCAGTCACTAAAGAAATTGGGTTGATGAACAGGGAGGTGGCCCTAAGGAAGTAATGCCATAAGGGTTCAGAAGAGGCTGAGTGATGTTAATATAGCACATCTTGACTTACAAAAGACACTGGCCCAAATTCTCCTCTCTCACTTTCACTAAGACATATCTATATGCAAATGTCACCAAAACCAAAGTATGGTTCTGTTGTTTCACAAGCCCTTTTGGTGCCTTTAACAACAACCTCCTTACCCTGATATGAGCTATTTTATTGACCTACAGCTCCATCTCCACCTTGGTGATGCCGAGAAACTTCCCATTTTGCCTGGGGGCTTTATGTTCTATACCCACAGGGTGAAGGAGAATCACCCTGCTGATCTGAAAACGACCCGGGTTTGTAAAGTTTTCTCCAGGAAGGAGCAATTTAGGCAGACACCTACTCGGGGAGCCCAAGCTGTGCTCAGCAAGGCACCTCGGAGGTGGGCTGGTACAGTCAGACAGCAGCAGCCGGCAGTAGATGGGTGGGAGCAGGCGGCGCTGCAAAGCCGTTCACGCTGTGCCCAAAGTTCTTTGTCCTTTCCAGCTGGGAACCGGAGGACACAAGGCATCTGAAAGTGAACTGCAGTGTCCTGGGATGCAGATTAGGGATGTAAAACCGCCGGGAATGGTATGAGCTGGGTAGCGGTATGCAATAGATCTTAACATCCTAAAGAAATCAATAGCTGGGAAAATAGGGCTCAGCTGAAGTGTTGGGTTTTTCTTCAACCTATAGAATGATAGAGGCTGAGAAGGACATCCTTTCTATACCCCTCCTCAGAGCCATCCTGCTCAAGCTAACATAAATTTAGGTTATTCTGTATGGTGATTTTTTTCTTTTTAAAACCAGGAAAGTTACTTGCTCTGCAATTTTTCTAAGGTTGTTCTCATAGACAGATCCCACCACCCCACGCAGACTCTGCTCAGCAACAGCACCACGGCCCGACCCCAAAAAATTCACCATCCAAAAGGCGAAGAAGACATTCCCAGCCCAGATTTTCTCCCCTCCGTACACGCAGACGTCTACAGCCATTCCAGCCCCGCTCCCTGCGTATCGCAGGCACCCATCGATGGCAGCTGGGCAAAGGTTGCCGGGCAGGATGTCCGCAGCGCTGCCTCCGGTTGTGCCCGTGTGTTTGCTCGCTGACAGGGCAGGAGCAGCCGAGGGGACGCGGGGGACACGGCGCCCCCGCGGGCAGGGCAGAGCCCGCACCGCCCGGCTCCCGGCCCCGGCTGCGCTGCAGCCCGCGGGGACCCGCCGGGATGACATCAGCGCTCACGGCCGGCCGAGGAGCCGGCCCGGCCCGGGGGACGCTGGGGGAACCTCGGCCGGGGCCGGTGCGCGGGGAGCGCGGCAGCGCAGAGCAGCGCATCCCTCCAGCAGCCCCGGAGCATCCGCGCTGCATCCCCCGCGCTGGGGACGGGGCCGGGCACACCCTCGGCGGGGCTCCGCTCCCGGAGGCGGCAGAGCCCCGCGCCCCGTCGCTGCCGTGCCGAGCCGAGCCGTGCCGTACCGTGCGGTACCGTGCCATGCTGTACCGCGCTGTGCGGTACCGTGCTGTGCTGTACCGTGCTGTGCGGTACCGTGCCATGCTGTACCGTGCTGTACCGCGCTGTGCGGTGCGGACAGGTGCAGGTGCAGCCGCCGCCCGCGCCCCCCGCCTCCCCTGCCCTTACCCGGGGCGGCGCAGTCGGCGCACGCCGCGTTCCCCGGCCGCTGGAGCAGCTCCACCAGCGCCTTCCTGCTCCTCTCCTTCGCCATGGGGGCGGCTCGGCGGGGCTGCGCCGGCTCCGCCGCGCTACGGCAGCCTCATGGCGCGGGCGGGGGGCGCTGGCGAGGCGGGCGGCGCCCGGGCGGCTCCATCGGCCCCGCTCGCCCCGCGCACGCCGAACGCGCCTCCGGCCGCCGGGACGCGCCGCGCCGGGGCGGTGCTGCCCTGCCCTGCCCTGCCCGGCCCCGGTGCCGCCCGCCCTGCCCGCCGCTGCCGGAGCCGCCCGGTGCCGCTTGCAGCGGGCGCTGCCGGCTCCCCGCGCCGCTCGCCCGCGACCTCCAGCGGCAGCGCCGCACCGGGGCGGCCCCGACCCCCGAGGGGGTACCCGGCCTTCAGGGCATCCCATCCTGCTGGGTGTCCCCGGCACGCAGGGGTGCCTGTCCTGGTTTCACTCCTGCCCGCGGAGGGGACGCTGTCGCCGGTTGTTGTATTGCACTAATAACCGCTGGGAGCCGAGGGTCCTCACCTGTGCGCGGTGGCGCCTGGCAGCGACCCCAGCTCTCACTGGCCAGGGTCTTGCCACATAGGCACCTTGGCAGGTTCATGAGCAGCACGTTTGGGATGCCCCTCTAACATCAGCAGCTTTTGGGGGTACTTGTGAAGGTCTCATCAGTAGCCCCACGCACTCCACAACACTCCCCCTTCCCTGCTGTCCTTGCACATCACCACCTGCTTCCATGGCTGTGTCTGGCCAGGACGTCCTCCAATGTCTTCCCATGTTTTTCACACCTCCATGGCGTCAGGGGGTTATCAGGGGTGAAAGCACTCCTGTGCCATCATGGCTGTCCATCTCCTGCCATCTATGGGACAAGACTCCTTGTTCTGCCAGTCAAAGACTAAACACTCACTCAGGGGCAGGATGTGGGAGGTTTTTGGCCAAGGGAGGGCTCAGAGCTGTGTCTCCTTCTCTAACCCCTGCTGAAACCTTCTCATGTATGGGTCACCTGTGATGCTGCAATGTCCTGTTTGTGGTTCACAAGTCTCTGCTTACAAAAACAATCTTGGTTTTACGAAGCAAGTCCCCGTTTAAATCATCCAACTCTGTTTCCTCCAACAAAGCAGAGCCCTCCTGCAAGCTCAGCCCATGCCATTCATGCTGCCCATGAGATTCAGGGTGTGCATGAGTATCTGCAGGAGGAGGCTGCCAGTAACTCCTGAAAAACTTCCACAACCAAACCACCATCTTGATCCTGCAAACATGAGGATGTGAGCAGGTCCCTGAGAACACTCTGTGGGAGAAAATAGCCCCTTAAATACAGGCAGGGTCATGGCCTGGTACATTTACAATGCTCCCTTTGCCTCAAATACATTTTCCTAAATGACCTTCGCATTTGTGCTGCCAGACAAGTGACTGCATCCAGGTTTATTTCTGTTTTAAACTGATGCTGGACTGTTCCTTGCTGACTCAACCCAGTGTCACACATCGTGCTGGGCTTGCTGGATTTACACACACAGCTTGATAATGTCTGGAAACTCACTGCCATCCTAACCAAAGGCATAATCCTCCTCACAGACCTTTAGTGGGGAAACTGAGCTGCTGCACCCAGACCCTCATCTTCTTCAGCCTCTAACACTTACCTGGAGCACTGACTTCTCACAGCCCCAGAGTGAAACCAGCTCAGCTGAGTACCTTAACCCTCCACACCTGTGCTGTGTTCAAGCTTGACAGTGCAAATGCTACAGGATCAGAGCTTTACCTAAGCCCTAGTTAGGCCAGGTTTTCATGTGCACTTTGGCTTTTTCAGAAGAAGCATTTGCTGAATGTTTCATGCAATAGCCAGGATGCTGCACGTCATCATGGACTCACTGTGGGCCAGGGCTGGGAGCAGGGAGGGGGTTTGGTTTGAAAGTCTCTGTTTAGCTTTCCATTAAGACTTATTGATTCTCTTAATTTTTTGTTCCCCTGGTTGCTAGGCAATTCCTGTCTCTCCTCCGCGTGCTGGAAGCCAGGGCTGCAGACAGAAATTTATATCTTGTAATAAAATCAAATAAAACAGAGCCTGTTGTCAATGATGAGAGGGGAGAGTTTCATAAAGGACAGGCAGAGCAGGGGAGCAGGGCCAGCAAGGGTCGATCAGCAGCATCCTCAGCATTTAAATCTCATCACAATTACTCCAGACTCCACATGGGGAAACAAACAGCCCGTGTGGGTGGAGGGAATGTGGAGAAAAGTTGCAACTAAATGAGCCAGGAATGAAGATAAACTTTTGTTCAATGGAAATCAAAGCCTTGAGCCGACCTCACACGTACAAGGGTATCTCTGTAAATTTACTCCTGGTTTATCCAAGGTTGAGAGGTTGGGTATTGCCCCAGTGTGGGTGGGCACAGTGTTGATCCAAGGCAGGCCCTGAGGCTCTCCTGATGGACACTGACTCCTGAGGAGTGTGATTCCTGGCAGAGAGCAGGGGCTGCATCTGAGTCTGTATCTCACATGGGGTAAAGAGCAAAGGTTGCCCCTGCAGGGCTGGTGGAGGCTGATGGGCATCACTGCTCAGGCTTGCCCATGTCACACTGTTCCCTCCTCTGAACTTTGCCCCACACTTTTCCTGTGGGTAGCACCTTTCAGGGAATGCCTAAATGAATTTGCTCTTTATTGTAAAAGCAGGGTAACTTTGACGATGGGAGAAATCATGCATTTCACTCTATTGATATTAGAAGGCTAATTAATTACTTTATTATACTATATTATTCCATACTATATTACATGTAAATTGAAATTGCACAAGTACTTAATTTAACTTAACTGTACAGAATTTTGTGACTGTCTGCTGACAGTCCCAACACACACATATGGATTTAATTGGTTAATGAATCAAAACACTTACATTATAATTAATTGCTAATTTTTTTAGGTAAATATTTTTTTACAATGTATTCTACTCTTTCTAAAACACAGGAGCAGCGAATGAGATAAGAATTGTTTTTTTTCTTTCTCTGTGGTTCAGAGAATGTGAATCTCAGAAATATTTTTGGGAAGTTGTGCTTTGCTTTTCTCTGTGAAGAGAAATGTGGCCACAGCTCCTACTTCTTGCAAAACCTCTGACCAAACTCTCTGGAGAAGGGTTGTTGCTGTCAATACATCTCCCTCATTCAGATGCTTCCTGTCTCTCCACTGCTAAGTGACTTGGAGGTCTGGCAGAAATTCACATCCATATGTATGTAAGTAGTTACATATTTATGTGTAAGATGTGTTTGTTTGTAAACACACACACTTTTAACTCAGCCTTTTCCAAGTCACAAGGTTGTTGCCTTAGAAACGGACGTTATTAATGCCATCTCTGAGGTGCTAAGCACAGTGCCAGCAAGGGCAGCCTCTGCAAATGCCAGATACTGAGGTCAGGCCAAAGAACACTCAGAAATTCCTAGAAACCTTTCCATCATCTCTGTGGTGACGCCCTGAAAATGCACAGACATAACTGCACCTTGTCCTCGCCCTTCCACACCAGCTCCTCTCACCCCGAGCCTGCCTTTTGTTAGGAAGGAGCTGTTTACTCTGGGGTCAGTTAATTTCCCAGCCCTGGCCCTGAAATGGATAAATCAATGTCACAACCATGCCTGTAAAAGGGTGTCAAACACAAGCCTTGCCGTGACCCAGGAGCTCATTCCCAGCACAAGGTGGGGAAGCATTACAGATTCCTGCGTGAACAGCAAACCTGAACAGAAATATCAATAATTCATGCCACAGCAACTGCATTCCAGCAAAACTCTGGAGGAGCAGACGCCAGGCAGGATTCCATAGGCTTCCTCAGCAGCACAGGGGAGGCAGCTCTGGCAGCTGGAGGTTTGTGTGAGCGAGCTGCAGCGCTGGCACCCACACCTATGTTACACGAGCACCAGCTCATTTCCGTTGCAGTATCGGTTTCCTGTTCAAAAGAAAAAGAAAAAAAGGAAGAAACCAATCCTAGAGGTTTTTCTTTTAAAAAAAGAAAGTTTTCTGGGTTATCCAGTTAAATCAAGAGTGGGTATAGCTGGGAGGGAGGAATATCAGAGAGCAGAGAGCTCAGAGCAGGGCAGTTTAAAAACTCTTGCGCCAAAAATCCAATATTGATGCCAACTTTCTCTTATTTTGAGCAAATTGCTGTATGGAGCCTGTGAGATTTTTTGGAAAAGCACACCCACAGCATCTGTGAGGTTAGGATGTGTGGATTGAGCTGAAGAGGATAATGCAGAAGAAAATGATGTGAGGGTGGAAAAAGAGCTGTGATGTCCTGAGTCTGCAGAGCTGCTCTGCACCTGCAGCAGCCCTCAAAGAAGACAAAGTGTTGTGCAGCTCTGAAAGTGTCTCACTGCAGAGTGATCTGCAGATCAGGGTTCCCTTCCATTTGCATAGTAGTTCATTCTATTGCAGTGTCACCAATATGAAAAAAGGGGAATCCTTTGCTCCCATGATTGAACAGTCATGCAGTTACCACCATGCAAACCAGACCACAGAAATCCCTCGTAGGGAAGCAGAACTGGGGAGAATGAGGACAAGGGGGGAGGTTCAGACCAAAATCTCCTTTTTTAGATTTCTGCAACACCCCAGAGCTGATCACTGCTCTCTCACAGCCATGCTGCCACAAAACTTCTCCAACCACCAGCCTGTCATGTGCTCAGGACACCCTTTCAGTTTCTTTTCCTCCTGCCTCTGGCCAGCAATGGGCTGGTTTGGGGGTCAGTACATGGTTGCAGGGGCTGCTTTGTTGCTCAGACAGCGTGGCTGGGATCCAGAATATGTCTGAGAGAGAGAGAGAGAGAGAGAGAAGGTAATTGATGGCTTGAGATGTTGGATATTTGTATGTCTGCTCCACAGCACCTGGGGAAATCTCAGTGTAAGAGAAACAGCTCTGCAACAGTCCTGTTGTTGTACCAAACCCATTTCCTATGGTGTAAAATATGACATGGAGGGGGCAGCTGAAGGAATTGGCTCCATGGCAGCTGCAGTGAACCAGCTGGAGATATGCTGATTCCTATTGCCCAATGACAGGCTCTTTTCTGTGCACAGAGGAGATGAAATTAGTCCAAGGAAGTCAAGAGTTCACCTACGTCTGTGGCAGAGTACTGCTTTTAGCATTACTCCTGATTTACCCTCGTTGAGAGACTGAGGCCTGTGGAATCTCTGTCTGGAGAAAGCCAACCTGTGTGTGATGGCACTCATACACCAGGGGCTCAGCTCCTCCAAAGGAAAGTCCAAGTGATTGTTCAGAGTGGGACATCATCAATCCATCCAATCAATCTGAGTCAGAGCCACAGCAGGACAGGCTCGGTGTGCAAACAGCAGGGCAGCACTGATTGTGGAGATTGCTTTGCTCTGTTCCAATAATTTAATCTCTTCCTGGCTCAAATGGCTCATCCTTCCAGGAACAGCTTGGAGACATCCAAGCAGAGCCTGAGCTGTGTGATGTCACCCTCCAGGGTGGAGGCTGAAGTGGCCCAGCCACCTGCTCTGGGACCAGGGGCTGCTCCAGCCAGGACACAGAGCACAGAGGGTGATGGTGCTACAGGAAGGATCACAGGCAGAGGGGAAAGCCCAGCACTTCACTTCTGGTCTGGAATTCTCTGCAGCAGAGCCTGAGTTCCTCAGAAGAAAAAAGAAAAAACATTTTAAAAGGCCATAGAAGAAGTGAGAAATCTGCAGTTATTGGCCCCAATGGTCAGGCTCGTGTCACAGACTGCTGCTCCAGCTCAGGCAGCTGAGAGCACATCCCCTTCTGCAGCACTGCTCAGCTGTGATTTGAATAAAGCAGTAGATGGAAACAAAACTGTGGGTTTTCTCTAGAAAGAGATTAAAAATGATGGCCTAAGAGAGCTGCCAAACAGCTGGAGATGGTAATTGAGCCTCCCCCCAATTAACTTTGTCCACAGAAAGTTGAGGGCCATGTCCTACCCTTCCTCTGGCTGCTGATGGGATCGTTTGGATGTCACTGTATGCCTCCTAAAAGCTCCCACAACGTCGAGATACAGAGCATGCTGCTCATTTATCTGTTTATTTCACTATGCTTTGCCAAAGAAAAATCAGCAAAGAATTAATTAACAGCAATTATTTCTAGCAAAAACAGAGCAGCCCTGCTCCAGAAGCCATGAAAACAACATCATGAGACCCCTGTGGCCAAAAGGCTTTCTAAACAGGTGCAAAAATAAACAGTTTTATAGCAGGTATAAAAAGAGCCCAAGCCAGGCTGGGGAATGGCAGGAGAGCAGCCATTCCAATGGCTGAGTTGGAGCAGTCATCCAGGTGACTTTTGTAAAGGAGCTTTAATAAACAAACCAGAGCAGAAGCACCAACCTGAGCGAAAGAACCAGCAGGACCAGGTTATTGCTGCCACAGAGGGTTTACTACACCCATCACCCTGTGGTATTAGTGCTGCTGAGGTGATTTACTGTCCCAGGCCGTGCAGCTGATTAGAGCTGTGATCTAAAGCACAGCCAGCTCCAGTTTCAGTGATAGACATCACCCCCCTGCCTATTACTTGCTAAAATAAGCTGAAATAAAGCCATCAATCCAGACATCTCTGTGCTCAAATGAGTCCTCCTAGCTGGCACCACCACACCTGCAAGTCTCCTGCCATGCCTGCTAAAAGGATGGAGGTAGATGTTCCAGACTCGCTCTCATTTTTCACCTACCTGGTTCTTTTTCAGCAGCCAGTGAACTCAGCATCTCTGTTTGACCAGAACTTGCACCTCCTGCCAGCACAGCCCTGCAGTGACCCAGTTCCTGTAACATCTCTGTGCTGCCCATGCACAGCCTGAGCATCTCCCCTCACACAAGGGGAGAGATGTTCCCCCCCACGCTGAATCCTGGTTGTTGGCAGCGCACAGTCCAGCCCCTCTTTTCCACCCAAACTGCAGCACAGTTTGGGGCTGGGGGAAACAAAACTAAACCCCACAGCCCAGCCACCTGCAGCACCCCAGGGATGTCTGTGCACACAGACTGGTCACTCCTCTGCTCTGCCACACAGATCCTGCTCTGGGATTGGGCATGGACACACTGCACCTCCACCTCTGGATCAGACAGGCATTGGAAAGCACAGAGAAGATTTGTGCTGCCTTAGCAACCACTCTGAGCATGCACATGGACACAGGAGATGTGCCAAACAACAGCACAGCCCAGAGCCTGTGCTCTGTATGGGCTGGGTGAGGACAAGGCTAAAGACAACCTGCTTAACCCAGGGCTTGAAGTCAGCACAACTTAACTCCTACCCCCACACTAAAGAGCAGAAGCCAAGGGAGGCAAGCTCAGCCCCCAGCAAGGAGCCAGCCTCATTACACCCCTGGGATTTCCTGCTTGGTGCTTGCTCATGGGACCATGAAGACTCATTTATCAGTGGGGGGTTTGTTCCTGCCTGGTTCAGCATCCTGACTCACCAGCAATGCTCTCAGCATTGATCTGATCTGCAGCTTCTCTGCAATCCTGAGTGGCAGAGGGAATATTTTTCCCCATCTGGGTGTGCCTGCCCAAAACCTGACTTCCTCAGTGGGGTGAAATGCCTTTCCATCCAGCCAGCCCTGCTGCCTGGGGCTGTCAGTGCAGCTCAGGAGAAGAGCCCTGGCTAGACTGGCAGCAGATGGCTGCAGCACACAGCATCACATCACACCCTCAGGGCCATCCTGGTGTCCCAGATTCAGTAGTGCCATCATTCTCCTGCCTTGCCCACTAAGGAGAGGTGCTCCCAAACCCAGCTGAAAAGCAGAGCATGGTTTAATAACAGAGAAATGTAAATTGAGAGACACAACAGGGCCTGACTCCCTCGCAGAGCACCCCCTCCCAGGCTTCTGCCTTGCTCCCCTTGCTCAGCAGCTCTGCAAGCAGGATCAAAACTGGCTGTGTGAGCAGGTTCTTGCTGAGCAGGGCTTGCTAGCAGCAACAAAACTAGAAATCCTCCAGAAATCAGAGCTGTCATCTCCCCTAAGTTTACTGTAATAGGCAAAGGACTCAGCTGCCCAAAGGGGCTGCAAAAGCACCCCCACCACCTGCTTTTTAAAGCCATCAAGGTGAAGTGAAAAGCCTGGGTCTTTCTGTCTCCTTGCTTTCTTCACCCCCCTGCTCTTTCTTTGCCAGGCTGCTTTCCACCACTGCTCCCATCTGAGTTTACCATAATTCACAAGGGCCTGGGCAGAAAAGCATCCACAATACAAGGTGGTTGATGGTGCTGCTCATTGCAGGACACGTGGCCAGATGGACCCAACATCCCTCCCACAGCAGTGGGAACCTACCTCACCCTGTGTGGGAAGGGCTGCTTGTGCAGGCATCCCTCTGCAGGTGGGGAGATGTGGGACACCAAGGGCTGGATTGAGCCCACCAGATCTGATCAGCTGAGCTGTTTTACCTCACAGAGAACGTGGCCTTTGTTGGGCTCATGGTGAGTGCCAGCCAAGCCCAGCAGGAGACAGCAAGCATAGATTGATGCACCTGCTAATGCAAATCCCAAAATCTCCTGGATAATGAGAGAGAGCACAAGCATCAGAACCTCTAGGGAGAGGCCATAAAAACCTATCCCTGTATCATCATCAGTTCCAGGAAACAAAAAATGGATCAAGGTCTATCAAGTCCCCTGCACACACTCATTGGACTTCTAGGTGACTTTCTATGAAGCTCCTATTTTGAGCAGTGATCAATTATGCATTTCAAGCCATATGGCACCTTCATTCCAGAAGGAAGGCATTTTGTCTTGAAATCTGTAAGCTAGAAAATCTGCTGCATCCTGACAAAAATGTGACATTGCCAGTTACTCACAGAAGCAGATCATTAAGAAAAAGAAAATTAAAACAGGGTAAGTTTAACCAGATGTCCAGTTTTCATTGAAATACCCTTGAAAAGGAAATATACCCTTGTATGTGCACTTCCAGTCTTTTTTAAAATTCATCTGAGTCAGAGCTTTGATTTTTGTGGGAAACTTGATACAATATACAACATTCCCAATTTAGCAGAAGGATCTCTTCCAGCATGGATCTCCTCCAGGCACAAAAGCACTGAAGTCCTCTGGGTAGATATGCTACCAGACATGACAGCAGTCCTGCACACTAGCAGAAGTATCATTCCCATCCCAGGAATTATGGATGAGAAATGTAGAAAAATACTGCTCTCCAGTGGAGCCAGAACATCCAAGGCACTTCTCGGAGCAGCAACAAGTGGTGCTCCAGACATTTTTTATATGGCAGCAGGCTGTTCCTTCTCTCATAGCCTCCTACAACCCAGGTTTCATTCCAGAGGATCAGTACAATGGTGCTGCCTCTCAGTTCTCTGCTTGGAGTGAGACAACAACAAAGTGAAAATTAAGAGGTGTTTTAGCTCGTTGCCCCTCACCTGGTTCAGCAAAGGCAGCAATAAGTAAAAGCTGTTTTGATTGCTGCCCCAAGGCAAACAATCACCAGCAACAATGTTCTGGCCCAAGGAAACCAAGCTGGTGAGCACTGAGCACAAGTGTAACACCCAGCCACAAGGAGCTCTTGGGCTTGAAGCCAGCAGGACAGACTGGGAGAATGCTCTGGGGAAGGACCAAGGTGAAGGTCAGCAGCCACACCCAGTGCTCTGAGTGCTCACAGCCCCAAACATTCACCCCTCGGCTGCTGGCAGCTGTGACCTCCCTGCTACGCCAGGTGTGTCCTTGCAGGTGGCAGATGCAGCAACAATCCCTCCTCAGCACTGAGGCACGGCCTCACTGAGCTCCTCCAAAGGACTTTGGACCGTGGCCCATTTCCAGAGCCAGCACAGGAGGCTCTCTTTGTGTAGGCTTTTCAGTGAAAGCACACCCAGAGCTCTGGGAATGTTTATTAAACCCTTTCTTCCTGGTTCTGCAGGTCACTGTAGTTGTTTGGAGAGATACACCTAGAGCTCAAGGCTTCCCAGGAAGAGGTAAGGATGGTTAACTTGCAGCAATGTTCTCTCTGTAAATAACTGCTGGGATCAAGGTTAAGCTCTTTGTGCTTGACTGGATTTTAATCTGAGCAAAGAATGTGTGGGCAAAGCTCTGCTGATGCAGAGCCCTCCAGGGACTCCCTGGGACGGATCCCAAGCAGCTGGGTGCCTCATTAGGGTGTGAATGAGCCTTTGCTGCAGGAAAGCCACAGAAAAGACAATTGCACCTCCCTGGCTTATTGATTTCTGTTGCGATGGTAACAGCTCCCATGGATCTTCAGTAACACAGTCACCACTTCCTCCTGCTTCGGGCTATCCCTTGCACACCTGTGCACTTACACCCAGGCTGGCGTCAGTCCCAGCTGATTCCCGATGCTCTGCCTGTCTCCAGGTTGCAGGATCTGTCAGCAGGTGGAGCCTCACGGCACGGGCAGCACCTGGCAGGCTCCTCACTGGAAGATTGATGCACTCCCAGAGCACAGCAGCTCATCAGCTCCGAACAGCTCCACCTAGAAATCAGTGGCCCTGACAAAGTGCCTCCCCTGGAGCACACACACCTCAGCCCAGCGTTTCCAGAACACACATTTTACAGAATACAGATTTTTCCCAGAGTGGTGACAGGCTCCTGGAGAGGTTCCTCCTCGGCCTGGGCACAGGAAAGTTGGCTATGAACCTGCTGTTTCCATTTGGTTTGTACCCCACTGTCAGTTTAAAGGAGTACAAACCTGTATACCACCAGCAATACTAAAATAAAGAAGTTTCAAGTGGAAGGATTTAATTAATGATTTGTTTGTTGGCAGAAATTAATTGAAGAATATTCTGGGAACTCTCCCAGGTGAGTCCAGTGCTGCAGGGACTTGTCCCCCTGATCAAGCTGGGAAAACTTTGACCCCAGGTCTGGCACTAATGGCTTTTTTCCCAGCACTTCTCAGCTGCATCAGATCTCAATGTCTGATGTCCCCAGCAGCTCTGAGCTTCCCTTAAAGCTCCACTGAACACGTCCTTTTCTGAAGCCAATGCTTACAGCCAGGCCAGAAGTGCCTCTGCCTATTCCCTGAATTTTCAGCTCTCCACTCCCAGCTGTCCTGTCCTGGCACGAGGGCACAGCAGCTGACTCACTGCTGGGAGGCAGCATGAGCTGTGCCCATGGATCTGGACAGGATGAGGTGAGATCTCTGGGCTGGTGAAAGGTGCAAACCTCTCACCCCCACAGCCTTTTGAGGGTGGCAATCACTCAGCACCTCAAAAACTTTGTAACAACTCGGAGGACAGGGCTGGCATCAATGTCCCAGGGAAACACAGATGGAACTGGTGAAGGAACTGCTTGGCCAAAACAGCAGTGCAGAGTAACAGCCAAAAAACGAAACTGCCACTGGTAACAGCCCAGATTACTCCCCCACCACTGGTGGCTTCCTTCAGATCTACCAGGAATTCACTTTGCCTTATAATATTCAGGGAGCATAGAAGCATGAAATTTGATTTCTTTCTCCTGAAGATGCTGGAGATTATTTTAATTCCAACTTGGTATCACTAAAAGAAAGCTCTTATTCAGTGGTTTAATATAATGTCTTTTAGTATCTGTTGCAGCAATACAATCTCTGCTTTCTTTCCTATAAATGTACTAATCTCACCAAAAGATATAATTTGAACAGTAGAATGAAGTGGAATAAAAATATTCAGCAGCAGGCAAATGTCCTTTTCAAACAGGAACCTGCTCTGAGCTATGTGCATTCTGTTCCATCAGATTAAACAGAGCAACAATTCAAATCTCAGCCCCAGTGATCAGTATGGAGAGCACAAAATGTTTTTTCACCCTTCCCTGGAATTTGGTATGAGCAGATGCACAGGAGAGAGGCAGAAACAAAAGCAGCCAGCAGGGGAGGTGAGATCAGTCAGAGAGGGGACACCAGATAAAGGGGGAAGCCTCAGGGAACTGCCTTGGCAGAGAGAGCCAGGTACACAGAGAAATGACTCACTGGGTTAAAAACAAAACCAAAAGCAGCAGGGATAACAAGGCAGAACACACAGTGGGAAACACATCCAGAAGATTTACACATTTATTGCCTGCTTGAAACACATTTCTAGGGGCTAGGAGGCCAAATTATTTCTGCTTGAACTCAACATTAGTTAAGAAAGACTTCAGCTGCATTAGAACATGCAAGAGAAATACCACTGTTCCCAGTTAAATTATGAAAAAATTAGGTGAACACTGCTGGCATGGTAAATAAAAGCAGAATCACTCCCTGACTGGTGTCTGGAACTAGAAACACTCTCCCAACAATGATGGAAGATGAAATGACTGAAAAAAAACACTGCCTCAAGTACCCCCACAGGACCCAATGTGTTCCATAGCAGGGTGAGACCACCCCAGGCATGGGGACTAATGCCAGTATTTAAAAAAAATCAATTTTAAAGTACAACAGCTTTATTTCCACCTGGCAAGTACTGCTGTGAGCACATCAGTACTGCCCACAGAAGATTAATCAGTAGTTCAAGACCTACACAATAAAGGATTGTTTGGTTTGGGTTTTTGTCCTCTTAAAACAAGCCTTCACTGTTCTTACAGAGACAGGGAGAACACTTTGGCTGTAACTGTTTTGCCTCTAGAGAAATTAAAACAAAGAAGTTAAGAAATACTTGAGCAAAGCAGACAAAGGCAGTACTTTTGCTCATTTAAAGAAAAATCTTATTTTAGGACAATTAAACTTTGGAAAAAAGGTTCTTTCAGGAAACACTTCCTATTGCAATATGAACAAAATGTACAATATGTACTACATTCAGAGTTCCTGCTTTCCCTTCATGAGGGGCAAAGTTGTCTGTCTTCATCACGACTTCTTAGGTTTTTCTTCTGGTTTCTCATTTATCAGGTCTTTAAATCCCAATTTTTCCAGTGGTTCATTAGCCATAAGTTGCCTAAGTAGAAAAGAAGAAAACAACAAAACACATTTTAGAGAACACAGCCTCTCTCTTGGTTAGAGAACAGCAGCATTTTCTATTTCATTACTATTATGTGCCCTAAACAGATCCAAGACATCTATACAGAGTGCCTGCTGTTTGACAACACCTCAGAAAATTCAGTTTAAGGAAAGCAGAACTCAGCAATTATTTTTCCCCCTTATAGTGGTTTTCCAATTAAATGTGTTGTTTCCCCATTTTAGGTACTGAGTAAGAGTTACATAATAATAAAAAGAAATAATAAAAAGAAACTGGTTATTTTTAATTAACACATTGCATAAGAGCTTCCTAAAATTCTACCAATGCCATTTACACTTTCAAGCGAATCTGGTTTAGAACAGCCTTTGTGCTGCCACTAGACATTGCTGTAGTGATTTTCACACTAGTTTTTGATTTGCAATGTACTTTCCCTAGATACAGAGAAATTTGTGCATTTTTCAAAGTTCCCTGACTCACCCTTGTACACAAAGCATTGCAAAGCAATGCATGAATGGAAACATCCCTGGAAAACCAATCACCAACACTTTCTTCACCTGAACTGACTACAAAAACTTTTAACTTACCTGCTTTAAACATATTTCTAAGGAGCTAACAGGCCCAATTATTTCCACTTGAACCTAGCATTAATTAAGACTCAATTGCATTAATGTAGGCAAGAAAAATACCACTGCTGTGATAATTCTTTGTTGAGTTACACACAACACTTGTAGGCATTTTGAACACTGTCAGCTCTTATTGAGCAGGCCATGCAGAGGATGAGCAAAGTATAGGCTACAAGTTAAAAGTTTAACTTGTAACTACAGCTGAAAACAAAAATAAAAAGCTTCACACTGTCCACTGTGCAAGGTGGAAGCTGCCTGGGTCTCGAGTTGGGGTGTTGGCTCAGCAAGGAAGTAAATTAGCAGTGATCATTTACTGTGATCAGTGATTTGATGACAGATGAAGAGGTGATCAGACATGCCACTTTACAAAACAGAGCTGCCACTGACTTTCTTTTACTAGCACATGGGCATGGCTGTGAAGATTTTGAAGGATTATGTTGTATGAACTTATTTGACCATTCTGCTCCTATTCATAAACAGCTACAAAACCTAAGGGATTTAGCTAACCAAATTACAATCTTGGCTACACTGTTTGATGGCTGGAGTTTTGCATCTTGGCAAAAAAAAAAAAACTCTGTAAAATAGGGTGGATTATTCTAATAGTAATAATTGTAGTTTTGTAGTAATAATTGTAATTTGTAGTTTTTGTAATAATTGTAATTGGAGAAGGTGATGTGACCTTCTCCAGATGAGCACACAGGAGTTACTGTCCCCGCCGTGCCGGGCACTCGCCTGTCCATGCGGCACTCCAGGTAGGCCATGGCGCTCTGCCGGCACGCCGAGCTCTCGTAGCCGCTCTGCCGGAGGCACTCCATGAAACGCTCCTTGAAGGCGCTGCACTCCCCTGGAACACACACACAGAGCGAGGGCCCTGTAACACACACACACACACACACACACACACACACAGAGCGAGGGCCCTGTAACACACACACACACAGAGCGAGGGCCCTGTAACAAACACACACACACACCACACACACAGACACACACACAGAGCGAGGGCCCTGTAACAAACACACACACACACACACACAGAGACACACACACACAGAGCGAGGGCCCTGTAACACACACACACACACAAACACACAGAGACACACACACACACACACACACACACAGAGCGAGGGCCCTGTAACACACACACACACACCACACACACACAGAGCGAGGGCCCTGTAACACACACACACACACACACACAAACACACAGAGACACGCACACACACACACACACACACACAGAGCGAGGGCCCTGTAACACACACACACACACACACACACACACACAGCGAGGGCCCTGTAACACACACACACACACACACACACACACACACACACACACACAGCGAGGGCCCTGTAACACACACACACACACACACACACACAGAGCGAGGGCCCTGTAACACACACACACACACCACACACACACAGAGACAGACACACACACACACACACACCCCCCCAGACAGAGCGAGGGCCCTGTAACAAACACACACACACACACACACACACACACAGAGCGAGGGCCCTGTAACAAACACACACACACACAGCAGAGCGAGGGCCCTGTAACAAACACACACACACACACACACACACACAACAGAGCGAGGGCCCTGTAACAAACACACACACACACACACAGAGAGCGAGGGCCCTGTAACAAACACACACACACACACACACAGCGAGGGCCCTGTAACAAACACACACACAAACACACAGAGACACACACACACACACACACACACACACACACACACACACACAGAGCGAGGGCCCTGTAACACACACACACACACAGACACACACACACACACAGAGCGAGGGCCCTGTAACACACACACACACACAGACACACACACACACACAGAGCGAGGGCCCTGTAACAAACACAAACACACACACACACACACACACACACACACACAGAGCGAGGGCCCTGCAACACACACACACAGAGCGAGGGCCCTGTAACACACACACACACACACCCACACACACACACACCGAGGGCCGCGCTACCGCCTCGCCCGGGGCCGGCCTGGGGCCCGCGGAGCAGGCCCGGCGCTAGGCCGCGCTACCGCACCGAAGTGATCCAGCGGGAACGCGCCCTTGTCCGGCGGCCGCGGCGTGAAGCTCTTGCTGCTGAAGTTCATGGCGGTGGACATGGCGGTGCCGGGGGTGGGGACGCGGCGGGCCCGGTCCCTGCGGTCACCCTGCGGTCACTCTGCGGTCACTCCCGGTCACTCCCGGTCACTCGGCGCTCCCTCTCCCGCTCGTTCCCGCCGCCGGGGGGAGCCGTGCGCCGAGCGCATCGAGCGGGATCACGTGACCGCGGCCGCCCGCAGAGGGCGGGGCCGCGCGCCATGGAAACGGCGTGGGCGTTGCTATGGAAACCAGAGCGCTGTGCGCGTCGCCATGGAGACGGCGCCGGCCGCCATGTTGGGCCGGGCCCGGTGCGGGAGCGCCGCTGCGCCCGGGGCACCCACAGCCTCTGCGAAATGAACCGATTCCTCCTCACAAACCCCGTGTCACCGTCCTCATTCCCCTCTGAACGCTCCCAGTGCAACTCCCCTCTGAATGCAACCCAGTTCTGGGTTGTCCTGCGCAGCGCTTTGGGGTCCCTGTGGGTCCCTCCTGGCTCAGGATGCTCTGGGATTCTGTGGTTCTGTCATTCGTTCTTGTGAACGGCTGCTGTGATGGTCGGGGGCTGCCGGCCTGTGGAGGGGCCCGGAAAAACGGTCTGTCCTTGGCATTTGTGCATTGGGACATGGAAGAGGAAAGAGCCAAACTTGGAGCCCGATGTCCCCAAATCCCTTCACGCAGGATCCAGCCTTGTCCAATCTTTCCCTTTTCTGGGCAGGGCTGAGACCAGGCTCCTCCTTCCCTTCTGCCCCAAGAATAAATTCCTCACCTGTCCCTGCCGAGCTCTGGGTCCTGAGCTAAAAGTCCATTTTCTGGGCCCAGCTGTGGCTGGTGAGTGATCCCAGAGCCCTGGGGATGGCTCTGGCAGGAAGGCAGGATGAACTTCCACAGAAACCCAGCAGGATTCTGGATGGGCTGTTCCCATTCTGCTCAACCATCAGCCACCCATGTGGTTCCTCATCTCTCATCAATCCTCGTGGTTTAGGTTGTGCACAAACCCTAGGGACAGCACTGAGTTATTTTTATTTTATTTTATTACTCCTACAAGCACATGGGTTCCCATCATGTGGCATAAATGGTGGGAGACAGCAGTAAAACGAAGGGGGTGCTGGCAGAAGCTGGAGAAATGGTGAACTTCCAGATCCTCAAGATGTACAACAAACAAAAACACCCCTTTTGCCTGCAGGTTTACTGCTCAAACTCTGCAGATTCACAGTCTCCTTCTGAAAAGAGGATGAGAAATCGCTTTAATTTAACTCACCAAGTTAACCGTGGATTACACTGACGTTTTTTCTTCTTTGCCCATAGCTGCAATTGGTTTAAGACAGTATTTTATCTTTCTTAAGTTGATTTTCTTTTAATTAAATGACTGAGCTAAGCAGGAAGAATTCAAAGCCGGGAAAAAAAGAAATGAAATAGCTTCAATTTTTAAGGACAGCCATTATAGAAATATTAACTGCAGCTCCATTTAAAGTGTCTTTTGTTTATGCTTTGATTGCTTTCTTATTACAGTATTGAAATTGTAAATGGAAAATTACACCATGTTCTATTACATAAGCAACTGGTTTGCACAGCTTGAAATAGAAGGTTTTATTATTAGGTTTTCAGGGCTATGAACAATAGATGGGTTTTATTATACAGTAAATAGCACTTTTCCACTTGACTTTGTTATAACACTTAAAGGGAAAAGGGAGATGCTCCCCTTTCATAAATAAATGCAGCAAACTGTCTCCCAGATTTCAGACAACTGAGCAGCAGGGAAGTAACTTTGGTTTATCTGAACACATTTAACTGACGTGTCAAGGCACTTGATTTTAGCAAACTGCCCAAATTACATTCCTTCCTTTCTGTCACAGTGGCCAACTTGCTGATTTCCCATGTGATGAAGGAAGAAGGCAAAGGAAAAAGATGTGCAGAGACCCCCACAGTGAAATTATTCCCAGGCAGAGAGCACCAACCCCTTCCAGTTCTGTTTAACACCTTTACCAGGGATCTGGGTGATGGGATGGGGGGCACCCTCAGTAAGGTTGTAGAGGACACCCAGCTGGGTGTCAGTGTGGATATGAGGAAAATTCACTTCCCAAGCATTGCCACAGGCTGCCCAGGGCAGTGGTGGAGCTCCCATCCCTGGAGGTATTTAAAAGCCAGGTAGATGTGGCACTTGGGGACATGACTTTAGTGGCAGCACTGGGGGAACAGTTGGGCTCAATGATCTTAAAGGTCTTTTCCAACCTAAATCATTCTATGATTCTCTGCAAAGGCTACATCAACTTGGTATATTATGTCTTTTTTTTTTTTTTACCTATTCATTAACTCAGGGTTTTTCTTTGGAGTCTTAAATGATGTAGATACTCAAACTCAGGTCAGGTATCGTAGCAGGTGTTTGGTTATGATTACTTAATATTTTTATTGCAAATGCCAGTTGTACCTTCTAGAATTTCCTTTAAAGGTACAGGTTCTCATACAGTCTAATACACGTGCTCCAGCAACTTAGGATCAATTTTTCCCAAGGAGATCAAATAAAACCCCCATTAGATAATCATTGTGAAGGTAAAAACCTCATTTGTGGATTAAACCAACCAGTTCCAAAAGGACTAAACAAAAACAGAGCTACAAAGAGCAGTGCCACAAACTAAGAGAATTAAATGCTTTTCACATATTATCTTTCAAAGGAGCAAGAGACTTTGACTGCATCAGGGAAATCTGAAATAGCTGCTTCAGCAAAAGGGTGCTCATTGTACAAGAGAGATTAAATAATTCGTGGTGTTTCACAGTATCTTTAGCATGGAGTCCTGAGCCCTTGCCAAAAATTAAAATCCTTGAATTAGAAGATTTCCCAAACTAGGGAAGATCTTGGCTCTTCCCTTTTCAAGTTACACAGCTTCATAGACTAAAAAAGAAATAAAAATCCTTTGCTTGAATCAGACCTTTCATCATTAATTATGGACTGAAGTAACAATTAAAACTGTTCTTTTCCAGTGTTGTCAGGTAGTGCTGAAAACTCACTCCACAAGTGGTGTTTATCCATCAGCTGGACAAACATCTCCTCAGAAGGAGTTATTACACACTCACCATTACTTTTTGGAAGCACCAAATTGAGTAACACTTCAGAGAAGAACCTTTATTCATTTTACAGGCAGGGAAACATCCATGACTTCCATTATTTTCTCTCTCTCACCACGCTGCCTCCTCTAAGAGCCTGCAGACTCAAATTATCAGGTACTTAATTGGAAAATAATTTATTGACAAGCCATGAAAGGCTCGGAGTAAAGCACTAGGGGATTTCATAGCTTGACTAGGGATAGCTGTAGGAAATTAATGAGCTGAACAAGACCAAGCACATTCAGATGCTGGAATTTGTGCCCTTGAGATTGCTGTTCCCAGGCCAGGAGAGAACACACCTCAGAGAAACATCCTTCCAGGATCACTCATTGCTGCCTCACCTCCGCGAGCCGAGCACGCCGCCAGCTCTTACATAAGGCTCTTGCTCCATCACTGCCACAGGCTGTTGTAAACCATTTTTCTCCCTTTCAATTCAGGTTCCTAGACAAGCAAAAATGCAGAATATTGCCAGAATAGTCTGGGGAATGGGGATTTCTGTTGCAGATGATTAATGAAATATTATTGTTTTGCACTTACAGGGAAATCGTAGTTTCATGCCAATAAGGTCAGGGCCTTAATATGTTATGTGCTCCATATAGATGTACAGAGTGATAGCTCATTTTCTGTTATTACTGAGCCTCATCAGTTTAGAGAGGAATGTTGTAGAAATAGCAACTCTGCACTGAGAGGTGAAACAAACCTTGCTCATTGCAATTCTGGTCCATCTAAATCCACATCTCCACCTGCACCAAGAGAGGGGCCCAAAAGGAAGATGTGGGACTCTCCTTCTGTACATATCAGCTAATCACCCTTCATGATATGCCTCAAATTTCTCTTGGATTAACACAATTTCTGCAATATGTTGTTGAGAGACAGAAGCCAGAGACCCAGAACAGAAAATCCTTGGAGCTGTGTTGAGGCATTTGATTTATCAGCTGTATTTTGAAAAATCATCTCTTCATAACCCAACCTACTCAATACTCACCTCCCAGTTCAGGCTGCCTTGACTTGGGGTAAATGTAGATCTGGAAGATCATGGTTCTAGCTACAATTACAAGGGATTTTACTGCAAATATTTTTGTAGATATGCATATTAAAAAGTACATTACCAGCACCAAAGCCAAGGATTTCCCATGTGTTTTCTCATTGGGTGAGACTCATGAAGGAATGGCATATATTCAGTCCAAGAAGGAGGTTTTTAAAAGCAACAAAGTTCCCAGGAATGGTAAATACTTAACATTTGGAAAATGTTAGTATTTAAATCAATAAATGTTAGTATATAAAATAAAGTGGGAAATACTCTCACCTTTGGCTCTGCACAGGGAAAATGCACTAATCTCATGCACAGATTTTATTTTTTTTCCTTGTCCTAATGACCAGACCCATCACATATAATCTTTCAACTCAGAACATGGAAAAAAAATCAACCCAAAAATCTCTTTTTTAAAAAAAAATTGCCATGAAATAAAGATTTTAAAAAATATTTTTTCAGAGTCTTTCTTCCCAGAGTAGATTTGCAGCCCACACTGATTTGACAGATGAATGAAAAGAAATTAAGGAATCATAAAAATGAGCAAAGTGAACAGCTGAGGTACTGATCACTACCCTGTAGTGATCCTGTAGAAACACAGATTTGCAGGGTGGGAAGAGGTGGGTGTAATCCAGTAAAACAATGCAATAGTGATGAAAAATTGAAAGAGGTCAGAGTCGGAAAGCTTTTGATTTCTTTTTGCACGGGCATTTGTCAAGGCAAGCAAAATCCATTAGTGAGGAGCAGCCTGAGTTTTAACACATCTGGGTCTTTAAAAATGTTAATGTTTAATAGGGTGTGCTCAGGCTTTAAATGTCCCTGATAACAATGCATGGGCTGATAGGCATCTCTGGGGGCTGTAAAGCAGTGGCAGAGCCTTGCAAGGCACACAGGCACTTGGTGCTCACTCTGCTGGTTTATGATGTTATCAGCAGTCATTGATTGAATTATGGCCTTATAACAATCCTTTCCCTGCATTATCCTACAGTTACTGTAGCTCTGTTCACCTGTGTGCCATGAGGAGGTGATGTGACCTTCTCCAGATGAGCACACAGGGTTACTGTGGTGTTTAAGTGCAGGCTCATTGTCCAGGAGGAACTGATGAGTGCCCTGAGCTGTGCCCACAAACTCTGCTCACCTGAAGGGAGTTCTGCCTTGGGCTGCTAGAAAGACAAAGATGTGAGCTGGGAGGAACGTTTCCCCCAGTGCTGTGTGGGATCCTCAGCTGCAAGCCTGTGGCTGCAGGCTGTGTTCAGGATTGCACCCTGGAAGCTGAGAGGTGTGAGGAAGGAGTGGGGCTGAGGGCATCACATTGGGTCTATTCTAAAGCTGCAAAGATTCCCTCCCTCTGGAGAGCTCCTCCCTCCTTTCTCACAGGGCTTCAATCCAGCAGGCTGCAAGTCCATGGGCTCACTGCTTGAGGAAGGGTCTCACCCTATACTGTCCTCACAGTCTGAAGTCTTAGGGAAGGTGATTTTTCTTGCTCTGGCAGCACTCAGCTCTGCTCCAACAGAGCTCTATGTAAACAGCAACAGATTTCCTCCTTTGGTACCCAACTGGCCCCATGCAGGGCTTTTTTCCTTCCCTCTTACTGCATATTATAAAGTCTCAGGAGTCCCAGTAGTCACACCATTTGCTCAGAGAAGAATCTGGCAGAACAGGATATTCTTGGAAATGTCTGGGAGAGGAGGGTGCAGGCCAAGACCTCTCAGCTGTGCAGCAAATCCTGAGATGGATGTGACCATCCAGTGCCCTCCTTTCTTTGCCCACTCTGCCTGGTCCTCTTCTGCACAGGGGAGTTCCCTCTTGTGAAAAACTCCTCTCCTGGTAACAAGCCTTGGAGAGCAGACTGATCTCCAGGCAGCTTTTTCATGTCAATCTAGTTAGAGTTTATTGATTCCCCTTGCCTTTGGCTAATGTACTTTTATTATTATTAATAAATAATCATCATTTTCCCATCAGTGTAGCCTGTACCTGGGAGCCTTGGAGAATTCTAGCAACAGAATTATTAAACTAAAGATTTCTAAAGGGTTGAACAGCAGCACAGCCCAGTAATCTGCCAGAATCTGCAAGTGGGGAGAAAAAATATCCCCACTGGAGAATATGGGATAGAGCATCAAATCAGCCCCTTCCCCCAGAGCCACCATTTCTACAAGTGGCTTCCTGTTCTTGGTCACTTCTGCTTTGTTGTCACCCCCCAAGGATGCAGAGGGTGGGGGTGGCTCTTGGAGCTGTCACCTGGGCACGTGGGCTCTTGCTTGGGCTTGGGACATGACTCAGTACCTGCAGGGCCAGAACAGCTGCCATGTGCTCCTCCTGCCTGGCACCTCCATCCTCTGCCTGGCCAGCTGCAGCCTGATCCTGGCTCCTCCCAGGTTAACAGGATTCAGGATCTCTTTCCCAATCTAGGCAGGATTGCCTGCAGGGGACAGTTTCTCCTAGAGGATGGCATGCAGCTGTTCATAAACAGAGGGAGTCATCACCAGTTGCTGAGGCTTGGCCATCCAGGCACACAATTCTCTGGGCACTAAACTGCCAAATAGTGACTGACATTTTGGGATTGCTGGTAGGGGATTCTTGGGACAAAGACAGTAACAATGCTAGTAATAAAAACCACTGATTTGCTCAAGGAGGTGATTTTAGTGGGGTGGCAGGAAAGCAAAAAGAATCAGAGCTGTCACCTGTAAATAGATCTGCTCCTGTCAGCAATCCTGAATCAGCCCATCTTCATCCCACCATTCCAGCTTCTCCATGTCCTCCCCAAGGGCTTGCTTGCCAGGTACACCCTGGGCTGTGCATTGTTGTGGGCTTTCCCTCCTGTGCCCTGCTTCCTCCATTGCATCACCAGGGGTCCAGCTGAGTCCTGTGACCTGGCACAGTGACAGCATCCAGCATGGCTCCTGTCCTTGAGTTCTGACCCTGAAATCACACAGAGAACCACATGCCCATAACACAGATATTCACTGGAAAACAAACACCTCGTCCCAATGTTGTAGGTGAAATAAGAGCTCTGGATTATGATAATCCATGGTTCAGAATAAAAGAGGGTGTTTCATCTGGCAGGAAAATGGAGCACATCTGGTCTGAGTGGATGTAAACAAGTCTGCAGAGCCCTTTTCTCTGTGTAAAGCCTCTTCCCCAGAAGGTGTGTTCAGGCAATGACAGAAGGGCTATAAAGGGACCCCAAGGTGCTCATACCCTCAGCTGCCTTTGGACATGGCTGTGCAGAGTCTCCTGCAGTACCTGGGCTCCAGCTCACTGCTCTGTTTGGCAGCAGGGCTCTTTGCTCTCTTTTACTTTCTCTCCAGCTCCAAGAAATCAGTTTGCAATTTGCCCCCTGGGCCACGACCTCTTCCTCTGATTGGGAACCTGAACGTGGTGGACCTGAAAAAGCCGTTCCAGTCGCTGACAGAGGTAGGGGCTGAGCGAGCAGGCAGGGGCCAAATGTGCAATTCCTGCAATGAGAAATGCAGCTGGGGAAACAGAGATGTGGTTGTGTTTGCTTTGTGTGGAGGGCAGCAATGAGATATGTGGCACACAGGCAGAACAACTTTACCTTCAGAGGTGCACACACACACACACACACACACACACACACACACACAAACTCTTGTATTTATATATATGAATATAAACCATACACTCCTTTCTTTATACACACTCAAGTGTAGACCTCCCACCCTTCACAATCTACTCCAAACTGTTGGCGTTTTGAGCCCTTCAAAGGCTGCAGGTAAAAGACTTGAGTTGGGCCAGGCTGCTGCCATCAAGAGATGTCTCCCTGCCACCAGACCTCTAGGAAGGACAGGTGGATGGAAGGGATGGAGCAAGAAAAGGCATCATCCCCACAGCAGAGGGACAAACTTTTTTTCCAAAACTAATTACATCTCTGCAATGCACAGCAGAACTTTGCCTCCCCAGCCCTCCCCATGCACACACTGCCCAGGATGGTTGAGGACTCGATGCATGGATTTTATATGTCTAGCTAATCAAATTGCTTTTTCTTACACAGCTCCATGGATACTCATATTTCTAAAAGAGAGAGAGAAAAAAAAAAACCCACTTAAATATTAAAAAGCCAGGGGCAATGTTTGTTTCAGAAAGTGTCTGCTGTGTTCCCACAGGGACCTGGAGACAATTCAGTGGGAATTCAGATTTTATCTGGTTGCTGTAGAGACAGTTGAGGTGCTGTGAGGGACCTGTTACATGCCCTGTGTGTGTGCTGCTTACTGGACACTATGATGGGGGGAAGCTGGTCCCCAGAGAACTCCTTCAGCCCCTTGAGCCTGTGCAGTGGGAGGGCAGTGCAGACACTGCAATCCTCCTGTTAGCTGTGGAAGGAAGGGCACCCTGTGTTGCCAAAGCACAGAATTCCTACAGCAGGCACACAGTGCTCATCTGCCCTGATTTATGGGGCAGAGGGTTGTGTAGAGATCAGTTCTGATGGGCTTCTGGTTCTGAGCTCCTGGGTATGTTTGAGGATGTCAGTATGAAACTATTTATGAACTATTTTTGGCAGTACTGGGGGATTTTATGATACAAACGTCACGTGACAGCACCAGACTAATTTCCCATAATCTACCAAGAAGGTTTATTTGGGCTTTCAGGCCTGCCACATCCAATACTTGTGCTGCTGAGTAAAACCAGAGGGGCTGCCAAGAAGCACTAATGCAAGGAGATGGCCAAAGGAAGGCTCAGAGGCAGCTGTGATTCCCTGCCCCTGGCTCTGCCACATGCTCTGTGAGCTGCCAGGGATGGAAGAACCAGTGCTAATGTTATCTCCCAAGCTGTCTAACCACTGCTTGATGAAAACAAATTCAATTTGTCTGGTGTAATAACAGGAGCTGCTTCTAATCTGAAATTCAATTTGTGGAATCTATCTAATGCATAGAAAATGGTAAGCCAGGCACATCAGAAACAAGAAGACATTTGGAGGGGATGGCTTGTAGTGTGTTCAAATGAAGCCTAAAATACCAAGTGAATGATTAGCTTGTCAAAGCCACCTTTCAGGTTAACAGATGATTCATTTTTAATTTGCTATAAATGCCTACCACTCCTGTGACATTATCTACCAGAATATGCTTCCTAGTGGGATTCAAGTTTCTGGTGGCCAGCAAATAATTCCATAATGACTGCAACACTACCCACCTTGCCATAATTAGAGACAAGTGCTGTCCTGGAAGAAAGAGTTATTGTCTGGCCTTGTTTTTGCAGTGTTTGTGGCTTCAGCCTCAAAGGTGTGTGCATGCCTGCTTGCCTCAGGTCACCAGCACTACAACAAACAGGCCTGCCTGCAGCAGCATTCTCTAGCCAGCCTCCCAAGGTGGTATTGCTGGCCTGCTACTGCAGAACACCACAGGAATGCAGTGGCACTTTATTGACTCCCCTGATAGGAGCAGTGATAGCAGACACCTTGTTGTGCAAACAGGGTGCAAGCAGAGATGCTGGCAATCGATAGCTGCTGCTCACTGCTTGAATTACAGCAGCACCTGGAGATATCAGGCAGGGCTGGGAGGCTCCTTTTGGTCTAGAAACCACCTAGAGTGGCCAGTAGTAGTGTTTGAGTCCAGATCTGGCTTTGAATGAACATATTTATTTACCTTGACAGCTCTCCAAGATCTATGGCAGCGTCTTCACGGTGCATTTTGGACCCCGGAAGGTCGTGGTACTGGCTGGATATGAAACCATCAAGGATGCCCTATTAAATCATGCTGAAGAGTTTGGAGAGAGGGCAGAAATACCCATATTTAGAAAAATGACACAAGGAAATGGTAACTGACCTTTTGCTTGGATAAGTTTTGTCTTTGTTCATTCCATCCTCACAGCAGAGAGTACTGTCCTCTTACAGATCACTTCCTGTGATCTTAGGAGGCACCAGTGTGGAAGAAAATTTATGAACCACAGGTGCCATAAGGATGTTACACCTTTATTTTAGGCATAGCATTCAGCCATGGAGAGATGTGGAAAACTATGAGAAGATTTACCTTGTCCACACTGAGAGACTTTGGAATGGGAAAGAGAACCCTTGAGGTCCGAATCCTGGAGGAAGTAAATTCCCTTATCAAATATTTTGAATCCTATCATGGTGAGTGTCAAGTCTTTCATCCAGAGACAGAGAACAGGTCTAGCAGAACAATAAAGATTAATGAAAGTTTAACTCTGAGCAAATGGTATCTCGTGGTTAAAGTTCAGCATAAAGTGCATTAGGTTATTGAACCAAGGCCTTAAAACACTGAAACAAAATTCCCTGCTATGAATTCTGGGTGGGGAATGAATTTTCTTTGGGAGCTCAGGACTACATTTCCATAGGAAACCAGACTGAAATGAGCATAGTCATTTTGTCATTTGTTTTCATTGCTTGAAATACAGGGAAGCCATTTGATACAAAAATGATACTCAACAATGCTGTATCCAATGTCATCTGCTCTATATTGTTTGGAGAGAGGTTTGAATATGATGATCCAGTATTTCTAACTTTGCTGAAGCTGATAAATCAAAATACTAAGCTGTTGGGCTCCCCTATGGTGCAGGTAAGAGCAAAATTTTATGGATTTTGGGGAATATCCAGTTTCAGCATTTGTTCTTCTGGCCTCCCACATATTTCTTCTTGAGAAAAAGAACATTATCAGCCAGTCAGCCTGTACAGAACACATCTGTGGTTCTGTACCTGCAATGCACAGATTCCCAGGCTCCTCCACTTTGTCAAACTTATTAGTAAAAATAAAAAATCCAAACTCTTCACAAAAGGAACAACTTTACCCTCTTTGAAGAGCAGAAGCACAATCCCAAACCTGCCTCCTTGAATTACAGAAGGAACATTCTATTTCTGCAGAAATCCAGAGCTCCTTGGACTGTAGAAGGGGGGAATTACAGCCTCAAATATCGGGGCATAGGACAAGAGACCAGCAGTGTGATTTGAGACACCAGTATTTGTTCAAAAATGCCAATTAACAGTAAAACTTGTCTTGCAGTTATATAACTTCTACCCATCCCTTGGATTTCTGTCTGGAGCTTCCAAGACTGTGCTACAAAATATCCTTGAATTGAATGCTTTTCTCCAGAAGCTCTTCCAGGAACACAAAGAGGAGCTTAATGAAAATGACTTAACAGGCTTTGTCGATGCCTTTCTGGTGAAGCAAAAACAGGTGCTTTAAAGCTGAGTCCCTTTAAAGCTGAGTGCCTTTCTGTTCCCTTCCCTTAGCTGTGACTTAGCTAGCCCTTAGGACTCGCCGTCTGTCAGGGACTGGCTGTGAGTGGAAACAGAAGAAGTGCAGTGAGCAGAATATATCAAAGAATATATCGCACACTGAGCTGTGCTGGATTCGCTCATGGCCCCACTGGAACTGCTGGTTAAAGGGATTCAGTTATTGAGATATCCCACGAGGGGGAAATAAATTCCCACTCAACACACATAAGGAGGAGATCATCCCAAACCTTCCTGCAAGAATGGTCCTGTGATGAACTGTGTTGCAGTAAATAAATTCTAATTCATTGGAATTTTTTCTAATATTTAGACTTGGGGGTTACACATATGCTTGGGGCCAGAAAAATTCCACACATCATAGGCCCTAATGCTAAAAGACTAAATATTCAGTTTTCCAGCACATATAAAGTCACAGAAGGCTAAAATGCAGATAAAAATGGTGGCAACGCAGTCACATATGGGTATTATTTGCTGTATTATCCCCATGTTTTGAAGGAGTCAAAGAAACCACACACTGCATTCAGCAATGGAAACCTGATGTTTTCAACCCTGGACCTCTTTGCTGCTGGACTGAGACCACATCCACAACTGTGCGCTGGGGGCTACTGCTGATGATGAAATACCCAGAAATTCAGAGTAAGGAGGACACATCTCTTGTGCAATTTATTGTTGCATGCTTAAGGCTTTGGTTGTGGAAGGGAGTGGAACTCATTCACTGTTGCCTAGAGTAATTATTCTCAGTGCTCTGAGATAGCAAGCGTTGACTTTACAAAGGAATTTTATTCAGCTGGATTGCAATAAACCAGCCCAACCAAGTGGGAGAGGCTGAGGAGCAGCCTACAGACACAGTAAAGCTCCCTCCTGTTAATTCACCTGCAGGCAATGGGCTTACGTCACTAAAGGTCCCCTCAGGAGCTGATTCTGATCTGGTTTCTGTTGGAGGTTATGGGGTAACAAAGGTGTGTAGTGAAAGTCAGGCATGAGATGGACTGTAGTGACTCCATTCAAGCTGCCTTAGCTCAACAACAAACCTGAAGGAACCCCACCATGCCCTGACTTACCCACTTCTGCCCTTCCCAGATATTTACAGCTTTCCCTTTTCCTCATCTCTGCCAAACTGGTAGCCATTTCAGTTGCAAGATGAGATTGTTATCAGCTTCTTAATCCTTTCCTCCCTCCAAGGAAAGATTCAGGAAGAAATGAACCATGTCATTGAACCAGGAGAGCTGCCTAAGTTGGAGGACAGGAAAAAAATGCCTTACACGGAAGCAGTAATACACGAAATACAAAGGTTTGCCAATATTGTCCCCATGGGCGTATCCAGATCGACTCCCAGAAATGTGAATTTCCGAGGCTATGTGATTCCTAAGGTGAGCTCTGAGGCTGGCAGCTTGGGCTGCACAGATTACTCACAGCTTTCTTTAAAGCAGATGAAGAAACACATAAATAACTAAAGACATGGTGATGCATGGTTTAATATGTGCTGTGACCCTTTGTCTTAGATCCAGGATAATTACTATAAACATACAATGGATTGTGGTCTGGTACAGTTGTTTGAATCATGATTAACCAGAGACTTAATTAAATCACTCTAGTTTGAATCTTTTATGTCAAATGTGGGACCTCTACCCCAGCACCTTTGTTGGAAGATCTGACTCTGTAAGAAAGGAATGTTTTGTGGTCCAAAAAATAAAACAGCAGTTACTGAAAACAGACAGAGCCACGATGGGGCAGAGAAACATTCCCCAGTTCTATCTGTCATGTCTTATTTGCCTCTTCACATTAGGAAAAAGAACACAGCCTGGCTTGTGTAAGGGAGTGATCTCCTGTTCCATGAGTTTCTTTGATCCCTTTCAGGGTACTGAGATTATTCCACTGCTGACCTCTGCTCTGAATGATGAGTTACACTGGAAAACCCCGGATCAGTTCAACCCTTCCCATTTCCTTGATGCCAATGGGAACTTCATTAGGAGAGAAGCATTTATTCCATTCTCCATAGGTAAGAGGGGTGTGGGTGCAAGGCTAATGGCAGTTCTCCCTGGTTTCAGGAAAGTATGAAAGCCAGGGACACAGAACAGAGGGTAAAGGATTTCTGGTCATTTCTCATTTCCACCATTGCTGTAGGTAACCACCTCTTCTTAGGGAGAGATGGGAGACATGAATTTACTCACAGTCACTGAACAATTTCATACATTTACAGACTTCTGTGTAGTTTGAGACCAAATCAGTAGCACTCGAATACACAGAGAGAAGGGAGGGAAAATCTCCTACCTCAGCAGCCTGCTCCTCCAGACTGTACCTCCTGTTTAGAAGGTCTCAGACATCAACACTAACAGTTACTGTGCTGACCATTAACTTCTCCCCTGGCTGTTTTCAGGGCGAAGGGCTTGCCTTGGTGAAGGACTGGCCAGAATGGAGCTGTTCCTCTTCTTTTCGGGCTTGCTCCGCAAATTTGTTTTCCAGCCTCCTCCAGGAGTGGAGAAGTCAGACCTGGATCTCACTGCTGATGTTGGCTTTACCTTGACTCCCATGCCTCACCTGGTTTGTGCTGTGCCCTGTGAATGATCAAATAACACAGCATTAGAGTAGTGAACACTTCAAGCTTTAAAGCAAATCTAGTTACAGTGGGGGAAAGCTGTCCCTGAGCTTTAGGGGAAAGAGAACACCAGGCACTGTTATTTTATTTTCTCTCATTCATGACATCCTCTCCAACAGCTCTTGCAATGTCTGTATAATGCAAACCCTTCAGACAGCTCTGAGTTCTGCTCTCAGAAACAGTGATTCATTCCTGGAACAGCACATCAGAGATGCTGTTTTCAGGGCAGTTTGAAAGAGTGAAACGCCTTCAGACCTCCTCTGTAGATGTAATCCATCAGAGCTCTCCCCTAGCAGCCTCTATGGGGAATTTCTCAGCCCAAAGTCCAAGCCCTAGAGCAGAGCTGATTATAAGTGGCCCAGCTGGAGACAAGAGACACTCAAAGGATCTGGAAATCTCCTCAGGATGGTTGCTCAGCTGAGCCTCAGACTGAGCTTCCATTGTGCCATACAACCTGCCTTATCTTTATTACAGAGTCCCAGACACAAGGGTGTAACACGGGCTGATGCCAAGACCCAGGCACGGGACAGTTATCAGAAAACATCTAAGTGCTTTGGGAAATGGGTTCTTTCCACCTCACACCAGGCACTTCATGCTGAACAGCCCATTTATGATGGGGCCAATTGAGCAGCTTTCTGCTTCTGCAGAAATGCCTAAGAAAGGCATTTCTACCACTCCCTCACCTCTCCTGGCTTCATGCTGGCTCTGGCACTTGTCCAATCCCTTATTGGGCCATCTTAGATCCCTAACCTGGCAGAAAATGAGCAGCCATGGCAAGGGAAGAGTTTCTGAATCAGCGTGAAGCGATACCAGCCTGGGGCAGGGCAGTGGAGCTGGGGCTGGGCAGGGACTGCCACACTCCAGCACAGAGCTGGGAGAGGCTCAGCCCCTGCTCCCTGCCCCACCTGCACCTCAGGGGCTGTACTTGCTCTGTAGATCTTCTCTACCCTCCACAGAGAGAAAGGATCCTTCAGGGGATGAATCAGCTGCCATAAGGTTGACATTTCTCACTCTCTGCACTGACTGCAGGGTGAACTATTATCCACAGACTCCTAATTCCAAACTTCAGTCACAATTACCAGGGGTGTTGTGATGAATAGGGACAGCATTGTCCATTCAACTGAAAATGGGGCATAAAACTAAAATTACTGTTGTTTAAAGCTGAGCTGTGTGCAAATGGAAGGAAAGAAAGGAGAAAGAATATGAAGGGATGACAAAGTACAGCAGCCTCTGGCCAAGACACTGACTCTCCTCACTAGCTTCAGTTCACACGACTAAAGGCAGCTCTCTCACAGTGATTCTGCACCTTCTACTTGTGCTGGTGTTGCACTTGTTCAGGGGCTGTAGCACAGGCCCAGCTCCAGCTCCTGGGCTCAGCTCAGGGAGTGCTCTGTGACAAGGAAGCCTCTGCTGCTGCGCTTGCTTGCGTTTGTTTTGCTGTTGCTGTATTTGCAGTCTAGCTACTGCAAGCCTGACCTTATCACCTACTTAATCATTAAATATTTTGTTCTCTTGCTGTTGATCTATCTGGTGTGACAGTATGCAGTTGATTTCAGGTCAAACTGATAAAGCTGGGCTGCACCACCTTCAATACCCCCACAAGAGAGATGTGTGCACAGGGATCCGTGGCAGCCTGCAGCCAGGACATGTTCAGGAGCACAAAGAGTGACAATACTGACAGCCACAAACACCTCAAAGGAAATAGCTGGATTTCTAACTCCAGAAAATCCCAACTGCTGTGTGAGGCAGGACATGGCTCTGCAAGGCTCTCTGATGTGGCCCCTTTCAGTGGTTCCTGTGTCTCTTGCCCTTGCTTACAAGGAACCCATCACAGTAAAAGCCAGCAGGAATTATCCAAGGCTGCACTGCTAGTGAAGAATGGGACTGGCAGGGGAGGTGCAGAGGTTTTGGGGCATTTAAGTTAAAGGATGTAGGGCTGGTGTTTTAGTGGCCCAGGCTGGCGGACTGGCAGTGGTGTGGTTGCCCTTAGGTGGCCAATACCCAACGTTCCACATCCTCACCAGTACCACCAGTCAAAAGCAGTGGCAGAATGCCACACGAGCACGAGGGATGGAGGACAACTGGACCAGGAGCACCTTGAGGGGCCTGGCTGCCCCAGGAATGCACCCAGAGCAGTGTCAGTGCCTGGCAGGTGTTTTGTGCTCGGCTCTGTGTGCTCAGGCAGGGCAGCACGTAGCAGCTCGGCTCTGGAGTGAAACACAAAACACGTACCAGACACATCAGTGAGACAGGAATTTCTTGTCATCGAAAGACTTTTACTTACCTTTGTCATTTTAATGCACTGCACTCAGAGCCTGCCTTGGAAAAAAACCACAATACACTCCCCCTGGCTTTTCAGAGATAATTTAAGTCTCTTTCTGAAAGGCCTTTTTATGAGTTCAGAGGCTCCCAGGGTAAGGTGAAATACCAGGAGAGCAGCAGCAACACGTAACTTTTGCCCTGCAGGGTGCTGCTGGTCCAAGAAAACCCTGCAGGAACAAACATTTTGCCCAGGCACAGAGCATGTGCCATTGCAAGTCCTCATGGCAGTGCCCACGTTCTGCATCCTGTGCCAGCCATGTTCCTTCCTGCCTGTCTTTACAGCCCCTCTGCCTCTTAGCTCATGGAGCAGGCAGGGCTGAGTCATCCTAGGCATGCTCTGGGGGAAACCACTGCCTCCAGCCCATTTCTTGGAAGCTAATAAAAAAATAAATCTCAGAAATGTTGCGACACACTTGCTGCTCCTGCTTCTGGGTGGCTGTTGTGCTGCAACATCTCCTCACCACACAGGCAGCTCTGGTGAGTGCCCAGCAGATGTTGCTCTGTGACCCTGCTGACCATGCCCCACTCTGGATCAGATCTACCTCCTTCCTGCCTTCTTTCCATTTACAAGGCTAAGGACCCATATTTGCTGAATAATGGCCTTTATACGATCTAACCTTTGGACAAATGTACCTTTAGCCTTGTGTTTCCTCATCATGTAAGACAGCTCTTTCTTCCCTGAATGATTGTATTCCTTTGGCTGGTTATGCCAAACTTCCTCCTGAAAACCACTATGCAGGTAACCTCAATTATTTTCTAAGCAAGGCTTAAGCCTTCATAAGGGATGCAAGCTTCAGGTGTTTAGTATCTTTGAGTAAAAATCATTCCATTCTCCTGCCTTGTTCCCCTTCTGGAGCCTGCCAGGTCAGCTAGCTTCATTAACTTTGTTAATTTCTTCCCTCTATCCCTTAGAAGCTGCTCTCACAAAATGAAGTCCTCCCAGAAGTTTCAAATCTAATTTTGTCTTTCCATTGCACTCATGAATCTACTCATGATCACTTGATCCAAGCTAATTTTCTGTGGCTAGCTATTACATGTCTTCCACCTCATACACAAAGTCTGAAATCACATCCCTCCCGGGCAGTTCAGAGCTGACTTTATAAAGAAGTTTATGGGCTACAACCCCCCAGGGATAGTTGGGCTTTACCATTATTAACAACCTTTGATCTCCACTTGACATCAAGAAAGCCAAAGTCTCCTGTAAAACTACTGATATTTTTCTCTAGTAACATGGAGATCTCAAATCCTACCTAAGCCTGAATCTGGAGGTTCTAATAGGATTCCAAGAGCCTTTTTATTTCCCTGTGTGAGCAGAGTGCTTGGAGGGTCATAGTACTGCTAATGAAGGACCTTGAGGTCTCAGGGAGGAGGAGGAGGTTATAGAGGAATGCCAAGCACCTTTTCCCATGTATATGTTCTTGCACACACATGCATGGGTTTGTAATTTGAAACTCTCTTTACTTCTGGACAGGCTTTGCAAACTGCTTAGACCACATTCTCTGAGGTGTTTAAAGAGGGTGGAGTATGCAGTATTTATTTAGGTACTCTACAAACCTTAATAAGAATTGAGTGCTTGTAGCAATTGCAGAGAGCAAACAGAGAGCCAGCTGGCAGAAACTGAACAGTGCCACTGCATTTTTATTGCTTCTAACCCCAAAAACCAGATTATTACTTTAAAAAATGTCTTTTTTAGTTTCATTTCTCTCTGATCCTGCATTAGTTTGTCTGCTGTGCACAGCAGTATTATTAGCTGTAGCCTATTTTTCAACTGGCTATAAAAATTCAGCTTTTAAATTACCTCCTGGTCCAACTCCTCTTCCGATCATTGGCAACCTGCACTTGGTGGATCTTAGAAGGCAAGATAAATCACTAATGAAGGTAGGACAAAAAAACCCTAACCCTGACCCTCACAGATTTTAAAGTTGCCTGAGATGTATCAGTGAGAAATTTTGTCTTTTTTAATTCAAACTAAATTGTAAAGGTGTGAAAATTGCTTTATGATATCTTTCTGGGCTTCTTCTAGTCAATGTCTGTGTTGATGCAATGTAATTTAGGAGCAATCAACCACTAAAAAAAGACCTCTGGGTAATATGGGATTTCTTCATGTAATTGTGGTGATGTACATGAAGTCTATAATGCTTGTGGGATTTGAAATATTAATTTGACAGCTTGGACACCCAGAAATCTTTTAAAGCATTAGGACATAACTAACATAAATTAAATTGCTTCCCTCCCCTACGCCCCGGAGATCTGGCAAGAGGAATCCACAATGCAGCGACCCCAAAACTGCTGCAGAGAGGGCCAAATCCGGACTCTGCACTGTGAAATCCCTTTCCCTCTTGATGAATGGGATATGCATTAAAGTCTAGATGGCAGCGCAAGGGAGAGATGGGAAAGCTGTGCTAAGGAACAGAGTGAATAACCTGTGAGCTCTTCCAATAACCTGTAATTTAGAAAACTTACCCCACTGTGTGCAGGACAAGGCTGCTCCTGGGGCTGCCGGGCATTCCCACCTGGCTTTAGGGGATGGTTCCTTTGGGGATGGTTCCTTTGGGGATAGCTCCTATGGGGATGATTCCCTTGGGACTGGTTCCTTCGGGGCTCCCTTGGGCTGGCTCCCTCGTGGATGGTTCCCTCGGGAATGGCTCCCCTGGGATGGCTCCCTTGGGCTGGTTTCCTCAGGGATGGTTCCCTTGGGGCTGGTTCCCTTGGGGCTGGTTCTCTCGGGGATGATTCCCTTGGGCTGGCTTCCTCAGGGATGGTTTCCTTGGGGATGGCTCCCTCAGGGATGGCCCATGCTGGGGTCATGGAGAGAGTGAGCAAACAGGCAGGGGGGGGTCACAGCCAGGTGTCCACGGCTTCTGTGACACCCATGCTCAGCAAACACGGGCTGTGCTGCCACGGGGCGAGGCCCCAGCACCTGGAGCTGTTATGGGCAATGTCAGGGTTGGGGTCAGTTTACCCAGCAGGGCTGGGCAGACGCTGCTGCAGCCTCTGAACGGCGCTTTGGAATTACCTCCGCGTGCTTTTGTCCCTTGCTAGGCTGTGCTTGGTATTGCCTGTGTTTGCCTTGGCTTTGGGATCTCTCCAGAGGGGTTATCCCTCCATCTCACCCCACAGAGAGCAAAAAATGGTGTTTGCACGAAGCAGCTGGCACCAACTGGGGTTTGTTGGGTGGGCAATGAAGGGTGCCCCCGTTGTCCTGTGAAAGAGCCATTGCTCCTCTCATTGCAGGATGCAGGAGAGCTTTAGTACATCAGGAGGATCAGACTAAAGCTTTCCTCTGTGACAGCAGCATTACTGCCACTGAACTATCTTCTCTTTTTTGGTCTTTTTCCAGTTTGCCAACTTTAGCTGCCATTTGAGGTCCAGTCTTTAGATGGGTTTTTTTGTTTTTCATTTATTTTCTCCTTAACAGCAAAACCAGATTAGTGATGCATTGGTGGAGGTGAGGGCTCCTTCATGGCAAGAAGCCTGAATTCCATACAGATGCCAGCATCTGTACAAAATGCCTCATGCTTGACCACGATGAGCTCTGGCTCATAGGTGCCCTTCTGCAGGTGGTGGCTCTGCAGCCATTCCCTGCAGGATGCCAGGATGAAAAATGTCCTTTCAGACAGCAGGAGGTGCTGCTCCATGCACTCTCCCACCCTTCCTGACCATCACAGCTCGCCTCTTTTTTTCAGCTTGCAGAAAAATACGGCCCCATCTTCACCCTGCACTTTGGGTTCCAGAAAGTTGTGGTGCTGACCGGGTACGAAGTTGTGCGAGAGGCGCTTGTGAACTACACAGAGGAGTTTGTAGACAGACCATCCATCCCAATATTTGACCAAATTCAGAACAGAAACGGTACTAGAGCAATGAGAGGGGGCTGGGAGGGACAATGTTGTCGCTTAGTGCCCGTAATGATGATGATGATGATGATGATGATGATGATGATGATGATGATGATGATGAGGCACAGCCTAACTGTGCATCCCTGGAGCCCAGCTTTTAAACATCACCTTCTGAAGCCAAGTGACAGCAAATATTTGGCTTTCCTTGCACGCAATGGCTCCTGGCTTTCCATCATTTCTGCTGATGCACTTGCAGCCCGTCCATATCCAAAGAGTTGAGGGGTGGGAGGAGTGGGATTTTTGAAGGCACTGTGGTAACTCTGGGGTTAATCTCTGTGCGATGTTGGTGTGAGCAGCTCGCTGTCATCACTGGTTTATGAACCCTCCTCACGTTTCCAGGAGACTTTGGACTACCTGGCTTGGCTGCTGGGAGCTGTCAGGGTTTTTCCCTTTCTCCCACTGCCTTTGTCCTGTCAGTTCCCACACCTTTGCCTCCCCACAAAAGTCCCCAGGTTGACCAGCCTGAAATAGCTTCAGAAGCAAGAGGCTGAGGGCTGGAAATTCAGCCCTACAAACAATCCCATAGTTTTTCCACCTCTGACTATTTCAGAGGACTTTTTGCTTTGTCCAGCCTCTCCTTCATGTAAGGCTTTAGCTGGGAGAACCAAAAGGCAGCTTTATATGTTGGTCAGAGGCTGAAGTTGGGATTAGAATTAGAAATTAAATTACCCAGCCATAATATCAATAGATGAATTTATCACTACATAAATAAAAGGAATCTATAAGGGAAAAGGTATTTTTTTAGAGCTGATTTACATGTAAAACATCCCTGTGGGAGAATATCAGTATTGCATTGTGAGTCCTTTCACATTTACCTTCTCAGCCCAAGTCTGAGGCACTTAGAGGTGACCCAAAGATGGAAGCTCTCAGAGGCTGTTAAGCAACAATGGTCACAAATTTTCCCATGAAACATTTTTTCTTCAGAAAATGCCAATTTGTTGACTGTGAAGATGCTCTCAGAAAAGGAATGATCCAGATGAAATTGCATAAATTAAAGAAAAATTAAAAATTGAAGTTTAGAAATTTGCTCTGACATTTTTAGAGCAAAAGGTTTTGCTATCCAAACTAAAAATACACTGCTTTAAAACAGAAAAGCAAACATATTTAAAAGCCTCACAGCCACGATGAAGATGTGAAATCCATCCAGCTTTTCAACTGACCACAATCTGAGGTAGATTTTGGATTATTGACCTGACTTTTTCTTTACAGCACTCTGACAGGATGAAATACCCATCCCTGCTTGGAGGTGCTAGAGATCATCGTGGCATGAGCTCAGAAACCTCCACAAAAATGTCAGTATTTTCACCACTGCTGAAAATACAGCACTGCTGGGAATCTCCATAAAACACTTTAGGGTTGAGGAGACTGAATTATCCCATCCCACACAGTTAAATTTCCTTTATGACTAGAATAGGATGAAGGGATAAGCTGCAGACACACAAGGTGCTTGAGGCCCTAGACTTGCAACGAGCAGGGTCACAAGTGTCCCATGACAAACTCAAACCAACATCTTCCCCCAGCTCTACAGCCAACCCATACTGGTCTGAAAGCCACACCTGCCACTCAGGAGAGGACTGGGGTAACTGGGCTGGGAGGGAGCTTGCTTTTCCCATGCTACAGCTCAGTGAGGAGGGAGCTGAGAGGATACAGGGATGAGGCACACAGAAAGGGGAGACCTTCAGTCCCTAAATCCATGTGAAAACAGGCAGCAGGAACACCTGTGGAGCTCCCTGCTCACCCAGTGCCCTGTTTGGTTTGGTGTGGGGGGCTCCTCTGTGCCTGAGCCCAGCACATTTCTCACGGGCTGCCCAGGTCTGTTCTTCTCCATCGGGGAGCTGTGGAGGACAACGCGCAGGTTCACCGTGTCCAGCATGCGCAACCTCGGCATGGGCAAGCAAATGATAGAGGGCAGAATCTTTGAGGAGCTCCACTTCCTCATCGAGATGATCAAATCCTTCAAAGGTGAGCTGGGGACCATCCTGGGGCTGGTGTGTGTCGCAGCTGCTCCACGTCTCACAGCTTTCCCACCCTGCTCCTGCTGCAGGGGAACCTTTCAGCCTGCCCTCCTTCAACTGCGCGCCCATCAACGTCACCTTCGTCATGCTCTTTGGGGACAGGTTTGACTACAAGGACCCAACATTCCTCACTCTCTTAAGGCTCATAGATGAAATTATGATTCTTCTGGGATCCCCAAATTTAAACGTAAGTAAAATGTCCCACAGATAATTTTTTTTACGTGAGCCACACCAAACACAGGGTTTACTTCAGCAGTTTTCTGATGTTCAGAACCAGCCATTACACCTAAAATGTGACAGTTCTCCATGTGACACTTGGGTCACCAAAATCTGCTGCCAGATGCCCCTTACCTACTTCCCTGTTGACCCATCCTGCACATCTGTGTGGAGCTAAAATGAGATCTGAACTATGGTTACTTTAGCTTATGAAAATCTGCCTGGGAAGTCCCTGGGATGCTGAGATATTGCTACTAAAGACAAAACCCAACTGATTCATTGGCCCTTAGGAAAAAAGCGGTTTCAGGATGTGCCAAGGGGATTCTGTGTGATTCTGTGTGTTATTTCTGCAAGCCTAATGCTTCTCTTTTTAAATTTCTCATTAGTATTTCAATTTCTACCCGTTCCTTGGATTTCTTTTCAAAACCCACAAGATTATGCTCAAGAAAATCGAAGATGTGCGTGCCATTTTAAGGCAATACATGAAGGCCAGCAGGGAGGATATCAATGAGAACAGTGTGAGGAGCTACATCGATGCACTGATATTCAAGCAACAAGAGGTATTGGGCTGCTTAGCTCTGTTGGCTGTTTGCAATGTCTCCTTTAGATTTTCTAGCTAAAGGAGTTGCTGAGTCTTGATTTCAGTCATGTCATGTAAATCTATTGAAATCCATGCTGTTACTCCAGTGGTATTTAAATCAGATGTCAGGCTCTTCCAATTGGTACATTTTTCTATCAAAATTAAGACACAAAAGCTACTCTCAGTCCACTCCTGAAATAGCAGCACTAATAATGTGAGATCAACCACTCACTCCTAGTAGAAAATGCATGAATTCACATGAAAGCTGACTCTGCTTTTCTTTTTATGAAAACAAATCAATTAATCATTGATACTGTTGCTCCATCAAGATGAATGATCCCCTTAAAGAACTTGAATGATAAATCATCAGTACAAGTCCTAACCCTGCCCTGCATCTCACTTAGCAGAGGCTCGGCAGTTTCACACATCACTTGGTTTCATTCAACACAAAATATTTGGGCTCTGAGCTTTTTCTTCTTTCCAGCTGGATTCAGGCTGACCTTAGGCACTAAGTATTCTACTCAACTATGTGGAGGAGGAGTTATCACAGTTCTAAGACTCAGGCAGAAATGGCCTGAAAGGCGATTTTGAGCATTGTTGGGGATTCAAACCTGGCCTTGGGCAGGAGGAGTCCCTCAGAGATAGAATTAACTGAATCTGCTCCTGTTCTGGGCAGAGACCAGGCTCTTTCCAAACCTGCAAGGCTGAATCTGTGAGCAGCAGCTGGCTCTGGGTTTCAGTCTGCTTCCAGCGGAGATGGACTCTTTTTGTTGAACCAAAACTCCCCTCCAAACCTTCCATCTGTGGTGCTCCATCTCTGGTGAATGCTGTGCATTCAAGATCAGGTCTATTTATCACCCAGTTCACAAACACAAGACCACAGCCAGCTGTGCTGTAGGTAATGCAGCATTTCCTGCGCTTGCTGAATACTCAGACTGATGGTTTTATGACTTTTCTTACCTCTTGTGTTTTTCAAGGAGAAGCACAAGAAAGACAGCCTCTTCCATGATGACAACTTAATGGCATCCATACTTGATCTGGTCATGGCTGGAACAGAGACCATTGCCACCACGCTCCAGTGGTCCATCCTGCTCATGATGAAATACCCAGAGATTCAAAGTGAGCAGCTTTTACCTACTCCATCCATGGCAAGGCTGAAATGAAGAGGTCTGGCCTCAGACCCACAGCAGCTCTTTTGCCTGAAGAGCTGAATCCTAGCTCTCCTCTGTGATAAACTGCTAATGTAAATGGTGCTGATCAAAGTCACAATAAAATAGCCCTTTTGAGTAGCTGGGAGAGAGGATGAGTGGAGATCAGAGTATGATGCTGCAGAAACAACCCACCCACACACCTGAATTAAACACAAAGCAGGGAAACCCACACTGCTGCTTTAAGAATCCTCTCTCTCTTCAAACTCTGGAAAAATGGGTTTTTTTTCCCCCTAAACCAAATCCAAGGAGGGAGTTGGCTTCCTCGCTAGGACACATCCCTTTTGTTTGTTCCTTCCAGAAAAGGTCCAGGAGGAGATTGGGAGAACAGTCAAGGCTGGGAGCTGGGCCACGTACGAGGACAGGAGGAGGATGCCCTACACCAACGCGGTGCTGCACGAGGTGCAGAGGTTCATCACCCTCCTGCCACACGTGCCCCGCTGCACTGCTGTTGACACCCACTTCAGGGGCTACTTCCTGCCCAAGGTAGGTATCTGCTGCCTCCCAGGAACACAAAACCCTCCCAGATCTGCCAGTGCCACTGGAGAATGGTTTCTTAGAGGGAATTACACAACAGAGTCCAAAACCATCCCCAGAAGGGTTTCTGTACACAGCCCAGGGTTGTCATATGGCTCAATCCAGTCCCTCTCATGCTCAGGACTTCCTCACTCCACGAGCAGCCCTGGTTTACCTCCTTGCTGCCATCTGCACAGTGAAGTATCTGCCAGAGAAGTGCAGGATTTTACCTTCCACTTGAGGTTTTCACAGCACCCTGTGGGGTTTGGCTTCAGTCCTTGGCACTAGTGGGAGAATCTCACTGATGTCTCTCTGCTGGATGATGGGATAAAACCCTCATGGTCTCCACCTACCCCAGGTGGAGCAAATCCGGGACACCAAAGCCTGTGTGAGAAAATGAACCAAAACAGCACTTGGCTATCTTTTGTGCCTTTGTGTACTTTTCTTCCAGGGTATAATTGTAATCCCATCCCTTACCTCAGTGCTGCTGGATAAGACACAATGGGAGACACCACATCAGTTCAACCCCAACCACTTTCTCGATGCTGAAGGGAATTTTGTAAAGAAAGGAGCTTTCCTGCCTTTCTCCACAGGTAACTAAAGGGCTGACCTGCACAGAGCTGGGGCTGTGGCAGGGCCACTTTATTACACATACACACTAATGAGTCTTCATGTCTAAACATTGCCCTTAACTCAGTCAATAAGCAACCAGACTACTGCATGGAATCAATTGTTCTGCATCTGGGCAAATGGCTGCTCTCAGAGCACAGCTCTCCCACTGCTAAATATAGCACAAAGAAGGGTAGTAAAAAGAAGCACACTTTTATCTAAAAGTGGTATATGAGGATAAATTCCACAGGAAAAGTGAGTTTCAAACTATTCCACTTTGGAAGGAGGTGGAATTCTTCTATCAGGCTGCTTTCCAAAAGAAAGGGTTAAAGATGCTGAGAGGGTTGGAAGAGCTAAGGAGAGGAGAGGGCACACCATAAATGTGCAACAACTCTGCAAGATGGCTGTAGCCTGTGACAAAAGAGACCAGGCAGGAACCTTCAGCAACACAGGCTCCTCTACACCAAAATGCTTTAGTGCATTTCAAAGTTTCCCTCCTGCTCCCATTGCAACATCTCAGATGCTAAGTGTCCATGGCAAACATTCCAGCTGGATTCTGCCATGAGGTGAACTCTCTGCTTTCACCCGCAGGGCGGCGGAACTGCATCGGGGAAAGCCTGGCCAAGATGGAGCTCTTTGTCTTCTTTGTAGGGCTGCTCCAAACATTCACCTTCCGACCCCAGCCGGGAGTTTCAGAGTCTGACCTCGACCTCACCGTCCCTCAAACAACTTTCACATTGAGGCCTCAGCCCCAGGCAACCTGTGCTGTCCTGAGGGAATAACCACGGCCTTGTCCCAGAGCTTTGGGGTCCAAGAGCCCAACTCTGCTCAAACTCGCCATCCCCCACCCTGCCCCAGCACCACATCCCCTCCCCACTGCCTCCATCCACCCCTCTGCACTGCTCCATCCCCCCAGGGCTGCTCTTTGTTCCTGTGCCCTGGGGGAGATGCAAACGCAGCCATGGTGCTGCCCATCACACCCCACTTCTCAAGATGTGCACAGAGCTGGAGAAGGGACCAAGCTGCTGCTCTGGTGGAGGGGATGCAGCCCATGAGCAGCAGGGGAACACCCAGGCTCCCAAAGCTCACCATGTCACAGAAATCTGCCTGGAATCCTGAGGAAGAACAAGCCACAGTTCGCTGGAAGCCACAGAGAGACACCGTGGGTCACAGGCTTGAGCCATCCATAGACACCTCCTGAGCTTTTCCACAGCTCACAGCAAAATCCTGCCAGGATTTCACCCACCAGGCAGCCAAGCCAAACACCAAGAGTGAAAAAAGTGATGGGTCCATGTGGTTTGAGGACTAAATCTGCCTGGGAACAGTGTTCTGGAAGATGCCCCAGAGGCTGCAAACCTGTTCAGAGAAGCAAGTGCTGCAACCAAGCTCAACACTGCTCCCCAGCTGGAGCAAAACAGGAGCTGCATTCCTGAGTTTGCAATTTAAATCATGAGGCCACTTGAGATTTGCACCAGCATCCGGTCATAAAGGGCTAATGACACAAAAATAAACTACACCCACTGCTAGTTTTACACATCTCTGTCCTTCCTGACCTTGTTAAACAGCAGCAAAGAGAGTTCCCTCTCTTCAGATACCCTGGTTAATGTTACCCTACACCAGCAGTCATTCTGTGTTTGGGATGGTCTGGCCTTTGGAACCAGCCATGCAATTCCCCTGCAAAGGCAGTCTAATTTCACAGTGCTTGTTTTGCACACACACGCACAGAGAATGGGGATCAGGGATTAAAGTTGGTTTTGGTTTTGGATTAAAGCTGGTTTTGGTTGGCTTCCTTTACTCTGTAGCTCAGCCTGGCTGTTGTCTCTATCTCACTCTTCCATGCCATCATATTCCACAACCTTATTCCAGCTGAGTCCATTTCCCATCCATTTACCTGCTGTGACTTCCCACTCCTCCACATGCATTTTCTTATCATGTGCTTTATCATATTGTTTGTTTCCCCTTCATGGGAACCAAATAAAGTTTTAATCCCATGTCCTCATTACATTTCCTATGCCTGGCACCCAACTTTGCAGCACACAGAAATGCAAACACCATGAAAGGCTGATGCTGAGCCCAGAGTGACAACAGATAAAATGCAGATGTATCTCATGGGTGAGAAGTTCTGCATATGCTCATCCTAGTAAACACCAGCTCAACAGCAGACCCTCCATACCTGCAGGGTGATTTCACCAGGGCAAATTCCTCAGCTGTGGGCTGTGAGTCAGCCCTGGGGACAGCCTCAGTTCTTCACTGCTGTGCCTCTTGCTGGCAGAGGCTGAGTTAAAGGTTGCCTCCACATCCTCCCTGCTGCTGGTGCTGGCCCTCTGCTCAGTGCTTTGGATGGAAGGCAAGGAGAGACAGGTAAAGCAACTGGGGAGCAAACCACATAGCAGCTCTGTGCAGGAAGTCTTGGTCTTGCTGAAATAAAATAACACTTCTGCCTTTGGCTTCAGAAAGGCCAGGATTGTTCCTGTTTTAACCCCTCCAAAATAACATGAACTGAAAAGATAGATAAAGCAGCAGTGTAGTGCTCTAGGGAACAACACTGAGCTGGGCTCAGCTCTGCATGAATTCACTGGTGGAACCTCAGACCTGCCCCCTTGCCATGGGCTCTGGGGTTCTTGAAGCAGAGAGATGGATCCCTCCCTTCACAGCACAGCAGCCTCCAGAGCTGCAAACATCCAAGGAAATCAGGTTCCTCGGATTCCTTTGAAAAATGCATCCCACTTGTGCCTGTGCCAGCAGATGGATGGGAGTGATCCCTCCCCAGCACACTGAATTACACAGCTGAATATATCTCCACAAAATAAAGTGCCTGTCTCCCATTTATTTGCTCAGCCAAGCAATGGCAGAACATTGATTATGACTCAGCTATCTATTTATCTAGCAGAAAACATTGGCTTTCAGAGCTGGAAATAGCATTTCCACATTCCTCAGTGGCCCTGAGGGTCTCCCCTGTAGCTGCAAAACATGTTTGTGCCTTGCAACTCTCACCTGGGTTGAAGGCAAACACCTTGGGGCAGGACAGGTGTCTTGATGTTTAGAGCCAGATCTGAACAACACCAACTCATTTTGTGGCTCATGGCACTGGCAGCTGTCCCCTGGCCCAGCCTGCCACCCCCGGGGCTGTGTGATGCTGGCACCAGGGCCTCCTGCCCTGAGAGGGGCAAGGATCAGGGGCAGGGATTGCAGCACCTCCACCTGCACCCCTCTGCACTGGCCAGAGCAATGAGCATTGCACACAATCGAATTTCTACTTTATTTTTGCCACGAGATGGCACCACGATCCCTCTGAGCCACAGCCAGCCCAGCCCTGTGGTCTTTACTGGGCTAGAACGCACAAATCCGGGCTGGGGAAGGAGTCAGGACTAAGTCTGTAGTGTTTATGCCTCCCTCAGTCCAACTGCACTCACCTGCTGCAAGGCTGGGTGCAAAGACACTGATTTCCCATTAACCTGGCAGAATCAGGTGTGTGCAGGGAATGGCTGGGCTTAAATTCATTTGGCATCTCCCATTTTCCCTGTTTTATCTGGCACACAGGGATGAGCAGGGGGATCCCTTCCCTTCCCTTCCCTTCCCTTCCCTTCCCTTCCCTTCCCTTCCCTTCCCTTCCCTTCCCTTCCCTTCCCTTCCCTTCCCTTCCCTTCCCTTCCCTTCCCTTCCCTTCCCTTCCCTTCCCTTCCCTTCCCTTCCCTTCCCTTCCCTTCCCTTCCCTTCCCTTCCCTTCCCTTCCCCTGTTTTATCTGGCACACAGGGGTGAGCAGGGGGATCCCTGCCCTTCCTTGTTTTAACCAGGAGCACAGGGGTGAGCAGGGGGATCCCTGCCCTTCCCTTTCCCTGTTTTATGTGGCAGCCCAGGGGTGAGCAGGGGGGTCCCTGCCCTTCCCCACAGCACAGCCATGCTCTGCTGCAGCACGTGTGGATGTTGCAAGCTCCTGGCCTGCCCACTCAGCATTCCTCCCTTTGGGCTGTGTCTGGCAGCCAAGTTCTTCCTCTGAAGAGCCAATTCCTGGGCTTGCACCTGCCAGTAAGACCCTTCATCAGTGCAGATACCCAGCTCACTGGAATTCCTGACTAATCTGTGACCTGGCCCTAACCCAGCAGGGTGGGGGAAGCCCAGGGGTGCACTGGAGTGTTCCAAAACCACACGGATACAGCACTTGAGGACATGGCTTAGTGCTGAACATGGTGGTGCTGCTGGGTTGATGGTTAGACCTCATTAAGGTCTTTTCCAACCTAAACAATCCTGTGATTAAGAAGTTGTTGGCTGCTCCCCAGTGATGGAGCAGAGGAGGGCCGTGGGCCAGGCTCCCTTGGTGCCCAGCTGCTCTCCAGTGCCCCCAGCAAGGCAGAGGCAATGTCCTGGTGGCCCAGAGGCAGCACAGCCCTGCAGGGAGGCAAGGGGACAAGGAGCAGACCCCAGGTTATGAGCTGAGCTGTGGGAAAAGGGAAGTGTGCCCAGCCCTGAAGTCACACTGGCACTGGACTGGACTCAGAGGAGATGAGGGAGCAGGGAGCTGGCTCTTCCCCTCCAAAAGCCCCATGCTTGAGGCTTGCTCACTCCTGGTGCTTTTTGCTCTGGTGAGCTGCACCCCTTCATCTGGAGGGCAGCAAGTGCCCTGGGAGTGCAGCAGCCTTTGAAGGGGGTGTCAGCTGAGGTGCACCAGGAGTTTGTGGCAGGAGAGGGGTGGATCTCCACACCTCATGGATCACTGCATTGGGAAATGCCATCTCAAAGGCAGGGAAGCAGCCAGGGCCAAGAACTCAGTCTCTGTGTCACCCTTTTCTGCAGGGCAAAGGAAAGGCACAGTGGTAAAACACCTGTGAATCCCAGCTCCTGCTGAATGTTGGTTGGAACACCCCAGGACAGGAGGTCTGCAGCGCCTGGGGTAGGGAACTACCTCTCAGATGCTTTGGTCTGGAATGGCAGTGTTCAGTGCTTGGATGAAGGTGGACAGCACCCAGATTTTGGATGCTCTAGCACACATGAGAGCCTATGAAGCTTTTAGAGGTGAGCATCACTTACAAAGTCACTGCAGGATACTTCAGCACACTGTGTAAGCAAAGCAAACCCTTCCTTTGAGTCTGGGGGTCCCTCAGCAGCAGCAGCAGGAGGCCCCATTGCAATGCTGTGGGTGCTGTTTGAGTGCCAGCCATGAGCAGGGTGAGTGCAGGAGCACCATGATCTGCAGAAAGAAAACATGTATTGCTTTTATTAGGGATATATGAAGAAAAAAAGCATACAAAGACAGAACCAGGACAGGAAACCTAGGCTCCAGAGACATTAGAGTGGGATACAGATGAGTGACAAGTACAAGTTGCATCATACTGACATTTCAGTACAGAATTTCTTCAGTTTTCAGAAGAAATATTTGCACACTGAAGATTTTGCCACCCCAAAATGAACCAATTGCACAAATTCTTCCATTTTTTCAGCACCACATGGCATTTATCTGCTCTAGGCAGTGGTTGTATGACCAGCTCAGGATTTCCAACCACTACCTGTGGATCCTGAGAAGGCAGAATTTGATGAGAGGTGCAGAGTACCTAAGTGGAGGAGCTGGAATTTGTCTGTGTGTGTGTCCCAGGCCCTTCTAGGAGCCACAGGAGAGCCATGAAGACTCAGGACACCCCTGACACACCAGCTCCACTGCCCTGCCTCCTGCTGCTGGTGGGAAACACTTTCCCAGTCACTGCCTGGCCCAAGAATGCGGATGCAAACACTTGGAGGAAAAGGGCAAATACAGGCTGGCCCAGACTCCCACACAAGTGTTCCTGTTGTGAAATCCACCACGTGGGAGCTGGTGGGGGCTTTGCACAAATGCCATAGGAATTTCCCATCTCTGTAACTCTGCTGCCTCTTGCCATGCCCGTAGGGAGGGATGTGCCTGCTTGGGGAGAGCTGGAAAAGTGACATTGCCTCTCTCTCACCCTCCAGCAAGGAATGCACTGTGGCTGGCAGATGATAACAAAATTTATCTTGTTTTTCCTTCAGTATGAAGTATTGAACATACTAAAATAGGAGGATGATTACCCAAAATTTAAATATTTCCATGCAAACTCTCACAGAGTGTGTTCATTAGACAATAATCTCATCAGCATCTCTGAATAAAGCACCATGAATCACCATATGGTTAAAATACCTCTTGTTTGAATACCAAAGCACTGGTGTAGCTCATCAGGCTGTTCTCATTAATGCTCCCTTTCCTTTTCTTGAGGCATTTCTTTATGATCACACCCACCTCTTCTACATTTTTCTGTATCATCTTGGCAGGTTTGAGGAGAAATCCAAAGAATGGGTAGAAATTAAACAACTAAAAAGAAAACAGGAAAAAAATCACAAAAAAATTAAAATTACCCATTACCTTGTAACACTCAAGTGTCTTAATGGAGGCATCATTTATGTGAGCAACCACATAATTGGAGTGACTTTTTTGGTAACTAAAAAATTTTAATGTATCAAAGGGCCTCCTCTTAGTTAAAATCCTCTACAGAAATGAATGGGGCCTATCAGACTTGTCTAGATAGAGCCTATAAACGTGAATTTAAAAAATACAATTAAGAGAAAGTGATAGTAAACTCATGAAACAATGAAATTACATTTTTAAAGAGGTAATAAAGCAAAAAGATAAAGCATTTCACAAAGAAAACTCCAAATGTTTAGTAAGCCAGAACACTTCTGTTTTGAATTTAGATCATTGATTTCATCTTTCACATGAATTATAAATCAATTACACTCAGCATTGTTAAATTTCACAGCACAATAAGCAGCTGCATTTTATGTGCAGGCAAGTTACTTACACCATTTCTCAATGTTATAGATAAACTGGCTGCAAAATAAGATTCACAAAGCTCTTGCTCTTGGTAGCTGGCTAGAATTTTTGCTGATTTCTGCTAAACCTGAACCTAGAAACCCTCAAATATACATGCAATTGTCCCTAAGGCAAGAGGTCAATTCTGGACATTCACACAGCATCCAGCAGAAAATAACTGGAATGAGCTTTTCTTTCTACATCCACAAAATGTAAAATCAGTTTTTCAGCAGTTTTATTATTGGTCTGTTTTTAAAGAAAGGAACTCTGGATATGAAAAGACCTGATTCCTCCTCTCTTCCACCTTAGCCTTGCTTGGACTGAAAATCCTAGGAAATAGAGCATGCTGGTACTTTGTGGTTTATTCTGGCAAAAAATACTGACAAAAGCAAAGAAACAAACAGATTCCCCCCAGAAATCCCACATATATAAAATTATAAAATAATTATTGGTTCAAATTATAAAATAATGCCTCCTGTCCAGAATCTTTCTGGGCAGGAGGCATTATTTTAGGCAGTTATGGGCTGCTCACACCAAAGCTCTGGGTTTGGCATGTTTATAGCTCTGTCCCTGCAGCCTGACACAGTGAGAAGTTCAATGCATGGGATTTGTCTCAGGCTGAGTTGTTTTTCCTCAGAAAAATGACCCAGCTGTTTCAGAGGCAGCAGATGCCACTGCTCCATCCCTGTTGTGAACAGGACCAGGGATTTCACTGAACAACTTGTGGTTTAGAGGATAAACTGCAGGGGGACAGGAGGGGTGGCAGGGAACTCCCTCCCCCAGCTGCCTGAACCTGCAGCCAAAAATAAAGCTCAGCCAGGAGGGCATGGAGGTGTTGGGGTAGAGAGCAGAAACTTCCCTTCCCAGGAGGGCTGAGCACAGCCAGGAGCTTCCCCCAGGCACTAGGAAGGAGCACGGGGGACCCTTCCTCACACTGGGCCTCCCTCTTAGCAACAAGATGAACGCCCTGACACACATGCTGTATGCATTATATACATATTAGGTCATCAAATCTTTCTCATTCAGCCTTGGATGGATGATTCCCTTCATTGTTTTCCAATGTCTGATCTTGGGCGATGTGTTCGTTTTTAACATGACAAAAATCTGTTTACAGAACTAATTGTTTGAGGTACAAACAGCCTGTGCTACTGCACTCCTGCCAGTTCTTGCAGCCTTTATCATGAGTCATCGTGATCTGAACTCCCAGTAACTGCACAGGGGATTGCACAAGGACCTCAGCTTTTGTGTTGTCAAAAATAATTTTCTTCCCTCTACATTGAAAAAAAAAAAAAAAAAGAAAGAAAAAAACACCTTGAAATGTGACCCAAGAGCCACTAAAAAAAAAAAAAACCAAACTGATATGAGAAACAAAAAGATACCCAGACATATTTCTCTTTAAAAAAAAGAAATCCCCCAAGCCCTACAAGAGTAGCCCTGACAATAAGGACAGAGCGACAGAGCTCAAGACTCTCACAGACCCTTGCAATTGTAACAACTCATCTGAGAAGCAGCACAGCCAACACATCCTCATCAGTTCTACCTGTCCCATGTCCATGCTGGATGTGACAGAACATGGAGCCAGCTGCTCTGTGTGTCCTTCCTGCCAGGCAGCTCCACCTCTGGAAACCCCAAAAGGACAGGGAACACCAGGCTGTGCCTCTCCGCAACCTAGAGCAGAGAAAAGTCAGAGCTTGGAGGACACATGGGGGAGTGACAAGTCCTGCTGGGTGGGTAAGTGTGGCCTTGGGGCAGCACCTGGCAGTGGAACAACACAGCGCTTTAGGAAAATTACCCTGATCTCATAATGTCCCCTAAATAGGAAAAAAAAACATTTGACTTCTATTTTGTTTGAGTTCCTTCAGATGCCAAGGATGCTGCTCTGAGATGGTATCAGCCTTCAGGGTGCTTGGGGATTGTTCCAAGGGGCAGGAAGGGTCACACCTGCACTGACACAGCACCCCCCTCCAAGCTGTTCTCTCTCCCCATCTCAGGAGGGACCTGGGCTGACTGGAAAGGACGTGACCTCAGCTCACTGCAGCCCTCTGCACCACCCAGGAACACCCAAAACCCACGTGTGCCACCAACAACAGCATCTGTGGTGAGAGCAGGAGCCTGGGAGTCTGGCCATGCACATCCACGTCCCTGCCTGGACAAGGACTTACCTGTGTGGCTTTGAGGAGACAGGGCTGTGGCCCCAGCCAGCCCCAGGGTGTGTGTCAGGCTGCTGTGAATGAGCCCTTGTGCCTGGAGCCCCACTCTGGGGCTGCCTCAGCTCCTTCCCTTCCCCATCAGCATTTTTGGGGAGAAATGCAGAGAAGAGGTAAAGCAGGACACACTGCAGCAATGGCCTTGTCACACAACGTGGGAATTACCAAAAGCAAGGGGCAGAGAGATGTCACTCTGATACTAAAAATATGTTTATGATTTCCAAAGAAAATGGAGAAGGAAGCAGTGAGACCATCTCTGCCAGCCCTCAGGAGGACAGGTTACTCATTACCTGCTGGGTGAAGCCAATGAAAGAGGCAAAGGTGGGCAAAGATAACAGCTTCTTAGATGGCCTACAAAAGCTTTGTCACCTCAGAGACACAGGTTAAAAATTAAAATGAAAATTAATGTTTATCTAGGAGTAAATGATCTCTCAAAAAGAAATAAAAACTTCCCCTGTCAGGGCAGGGTCATGTCACAAGTCACAAGATAAATCACAGAAAAGGAAGCCCAGAAGAAAAGACAGAGAGCTCTGGGACTGAACCACCCCCAGGGTTGCAGCTGGGAAGGAAAGTTATTCCTTGGGCTGTGGAGAATTATTTGGAAGTTGAGCCCATCCAAATCAGACACTCTTGAACAAAGAGGATCAGAGAGCAGACACTGAGGTCTCCCTCCCTGCACCTTGGAGCCAGCCAAGAGCAGGTGGGGCTGGGGACATGGACAGAGCCTGAGACTGACAGTTCTTCCACAGGAAACCCAAAATCAGGGGCAGGCAGAGCCTCCCACCTGCACAGCCCCATGTGCTGCCCCCCAAGACTGCAGCCAGCCTGGCCAAGAGCACGAGGCAGGTCCCAGCTGGGGTTTGACAGGTCAGGCCTTCCTGGAAAGGGCCTTTCCCTCCCCACTGCTGTCCCTGCACAGGCCTCTAAGCAAGGCCAGGGGTGCTGGGGCTGTGTCCTGGGACACTGCTGGGAGCCTGGGGGCTCTGGACAGGTCACTGGGAAGGAGCCGCGGCTCCGGCGTGGGTGGCCCCAGCAGCACTCTCTGCTCATGGCCACAGCTTGCAGGCGGCCACAGGAAAAAACTGAGCCCTCCTTCATTTATTTTTCTTGCAAGCTGTGTTTTAGATGTTCCCCTGAAGGGCCCTTTGAAGCAACACAAGCTGCCCTGGACCCTTCTCCTCAGCTAATTAACACGTGCCGACAGCCGGGACCGCCTGGCGCAGCTGAGCACGGACAGCCCTGACCAAGCTCTGGCCCAAATCCACCCCCCAAACCCACCCTCCAACTCCTCTGAGCCTTCCACAGCCAAAATGCTGCCGACCCTGAACCCAGCAGGCTCCTTTAAGCCATTAATCCATGTGCAAGCTTTGCCTTCCAGGCTGGAGCTGCCTATCGTGAGCTCGGGTCTCGGAATGGAGCTTGGGGGAAGCAGCTCCTCCTGGGTTTGGGAGGTTCTGGGTTTTCTGTCCAGACTGCAGGTCAGGCACTTGTCAAAGGAAAGTTAAAGTGTTTAAATGATGTTAAGTTTGGTACCAGCTTCTACAGCCCTGTGCAGATTGTCTTTAAAAAGCCCCATCCTCTTTCTCCCTGCATGGGGTCTGTGACACATTTCAGCAGCAGCAGCACTGCACCCTTCACTTGAATGTGAAGTGCACTCCAGCTAAAGAAGTGCCATTATCCCTGGCTTAGAGAAAAAAAAATCCAAATGGAAAAGAGAAAAGATTGGTTCAAAGGCCACATGAGACTGACAGAAACATGATCAGAACCAGTCACCACTAACAGGTGCACCAAAGGGGCGACACAGTAAATGTGCCCCCAGCAGGTAATAAAGTAACAAAATCTATTACAATTTGGGTATTTTATCACCCATGAAGCACTTGAAACATGATTTGCAGTTGCAAAATCTAGCCTGTGATTTTATACCTGTGGTCTCAGCAGTGGTAATACTGAGAAATGAGCTCATCTCCGCCTAAGAGCTGCTGTAAACAAACCCTGACTGCCCTGGAAGTGTTTCAGGGACTTCCAAATTGTGAAGTTCAGAAATGCTAATGGATCATGCACACCATCACCAGCCAAAGGGGCACAGTGCTCTTTTGGAGGTTACAGATTAATATTTAATCCAATCACTAATTTTAGGTTAAAATGTATCAGTATTATCTGCCCTGGTTAACAGCACGGACAGGCATCAGCCTGCAGTGAGTGAAGGAGGCACTTGCTCCTTTCAAAGCAGGAGCACAGCACCAGGCAGCTGCATTTCCCTCTTGACTGACTCTTCAGGAACCAGACACTAAACCCTCAGAGGTTTGCTCCATAAACCATTAGCCAGTAAAAGTCTAATTAGGTCAGAGACATATGGCCTGAACCAGTAAAAAATTCAGCATCAGTGACTACAGTGTTATTAACCTCACAAAATGTGGAGGTATTTCAGAAGCTCCTGGGCTGGACATTGAAAACTGCATCACGTTCAGTCTTCAGCAGTGAAACTTTGCTCTCCTAAGCCAGCAGAAATGGCAAAAGGCAACAGGCTTTGCTGATGAAAAATGCTTTTTTCTTGCTACGATTTCAAGAGTGAGCATGAAGGTGACACAGAAGATCTTTTCTAAAGAGGCTTTTCCCAGACACTAAAATATTCAAGGTTGAGCCCACCTGTACAGGTGAGCTGAACCCTTACCCCAGGCCTGTGAGCCTCAAGAAGACACTGCCACCTCCCCACCATGTCCCCACTCTCTGGGCAGAGGAGCAACCCTTGGTCCCACAGCTCCTCAATCCAGGCTCTTTCTAACTCCAGAGAGAGGGGATGTCCTCAGCTTGCCATCCTGATTTATGTTTTATCTCACCTCACTTATTTTGGGCTCCTGTGGAGTGGAAAGGGATTCAGAGGGTCCCTGAGCTCTGGGATGAGATGCCTCGGGGAAGATGCATCAACTCCAGCATGGCCAACTCTCATCCCTTTGACTTCAGCTGAGTTTTGCCAATGTTTATTTTAAGCTTGCCAGTAACAACAGCAGGAATTCAGGACTTGCTGCAGCAGGGTCAGTCCCTAACAGGCTCCAACAACACTCGCTTTCCCTGTCAGGTGTCCCAGTGATGATGTGTCCACGTTCCCTCTGGATTCCCAGTTCCTCCGGACACAGCAGTGAGCCCCATGCTGCTGTCACTGTGGGATCTGAATGAGTGCAGCCACATCTCCAACCCTGCTCACACAAAGACATGCACATGAGGGAGACAGGCAGAATTTAGCCCTAATTTGCATGTTCTGTCCCTGTAATAAGCTCTGGGAAGTATCTTTAAAAGGAGACTGCTTTCTAATTGCTTCTTAAAAAAGCCTTTAACGTGGACTCTTTGGCATGACTCAGGGGTGCATTTCTAAATCCAGTTTCTCCCATGAAGTTTACTCTGGCTGTTTGGTTGGATTGCATCCATATGCTATTTTTATATTTTTTGATCATCAAGCCTGTTTACAGCACGGAGGAACAATATGGGAACAGAAATAAAGCTGGGCCAAGCCCAAAGGAATGAGCCCAGTAATGGCACTGCCAGCATCTCTGTTGTGAAGAGCAGGAGGCCCTGCAGCTGTGCCATTCCTCAGTGAGACCCAATTCACTCCTCCCTTCTGGCTGTGCATTTCAAACCTCAGTTGTGTTTGGTTTACCCATCATCTGCAGACTTAATAGCAAACAGTTAAAATGCCTCATGTCCTTCTGCTGCCAGCTTTGGATCTGTGGTGCATCACAAGAGAGAATATTTTCTAGAATACAAAGGCTGAGGGACTGGCTGTCACAACAGTATCACTTTTGGCTTCCTTAAATACAGTAATCAAAGTATTTTGAACAGTAGCCTACAGCTACTGAATACTTTTCTGCCTCAAAATAGACACAAGTCTCCTCCCACCTTCTGCCATGAGCTCTTTGGTCACTCTGAGGTTTTGGTGGTCCAGTCCAGTTCCCTTTGCAGCATCCAGTGAGCTCAGCCCAGACAGCTCCTGGTTCTTTGGTCCAAATGCTACCAGGTTATTCTGAAACAGAGTCAAAAGGACACAAAATGTTCACAGGAAAGGTCTGAAAAAGGAAAGATTGTCTATGTTGCATTTACATTTTTAATATAGTGTTGTCTAGAGGCCAGATTTGGGGAATGGAAACCAGGAGCCTGGTTTCTATTTTCAGCACAGCCACTGATTGCTCTGTGTTCCTGGCAAATCTTTTAATCTCTTTTCCTCTGTTCTACCCATCTGCAATAAAGGGATGATCAGACCTCCCCAGCTCTGCCTGGTGTGGCAACATCTTCTGATGAAACACAGCAAGGACAAAGCATTAATAATCATTCCATATAGAAGAGCCAAGAGGTCACAGGTATTTAAGTACAGTTTAGCTATTCAGTGCCCCTTTATGCATGCAGCAAAGCATTGATGTTAATAGAAGTTATATATTAAAATGGAATGGAAAATTAGGCCCTTCAGGGCACAAAAATAACCATATCCAGAGCACCACTAAATAAATACAATATAAAGATGAAAATCAGTTCAAATACTGAACAAATTGAAAGGCAAGGAGACATTTAAGAGGAAAAACAAAGTCATGCAGCCCTAGTCCCAGCTGACATCTAACTGCCCTCAGCACAAAAACAGGCATGAAAAGGAGGGTCAGGCACCAAGTGGTCCCATAAGTGGTTCAATGTTCCCAGTCCCCCATTTCTTTACCTCTCTGGCACCTTCCTGAGGAGATATGAAGGAGGTGAGTAAAGGACGGAGCTCCTTAAATGCTCATGTTAAGTTGACCCTGTAGATTATGCCATCAGTCCATGCCTGCATCCTGCACATCTGTCCTTTCCTCCCACAGAACTACCCTGGGGCTCTGGCCCGCTGCCATCCTGCACTGCCAGGCACCAAACCCCCTCTCTGTGCTGCTCCACAAAGCCACTGGATCCCTTCTGGACCCCTGCAAAGGGGTCACAGTTGGAATGTGGCCACCCAGGACCTGCCAGATCTTCTCAGCCTGCTTAATGCCAGCTGCTGCACCTCTGGCCAGATGTTTCACATTCCCTGTCCCCATCACTTGTGTGAACATGAACAGCCTCTGACAGCACTCTCAGACCAGGATGAGCCATTCCTATCATGAGCAACCTCTGCTCATTTCATTCACATGAGCAGCTGCACTGGCAGATTTTGGGGAGGGTTTGAGGGGTCTTGGTGATGAGCAAAGATCTCTGCAGGGTGTGTCCTTAAAACCTCCAGCATCCTCTTGTCTACTCCTTCAGTCCAGTTAATGAAACAATTTCAAACCAATCAGTGTTGCACAAAGCTGTTCAGCAGGCAAGCTGCTTACTCCTTGCCCAGGCTCTTGGCTCATCTGGAAATAACGTGCATATGCTTGTGGGGCAGAGACCAGCCCTTCTTTGGAGAGATGCTTTAGGATCAGGACAGTCACTGCCAGCTCATCACATTTACTATTCAGGATTATTGGACCACAAGCGACCTTTCAGGTTCTTAAGACTTGGATTATGAAGGGCTTTATACACTAAGCCTAATGACTTGAATTACAGCCTTAGCATCCTGACAATCAGAAAGGGACTACAAGCATTTTACTTTCTTCTATCCACAAAACAGCTTGGGCCAGATTTTGAACCCATTTCAAGGTTATGTCAAGCTGGTGCCCATCAGAATGATCCAGTTGAGTTGCAAAAAAGGCAGGATGACCTAGGTAAAGGTCATGTCTGAGAGAAATGGCAGGATTTTCTAGATAAGCCAGCTGAGACATCTGTCTGTTTTCCTCTGAGACAATTATTTTATCATTTCCACATATTAAAAAATCACTCTAAAAAGCTGCAGCACGTTTTAATCCATGGGGCTGTGGCACCAGTGTGTGGTATTTTGTCATTTTCAAATCTCAGTGACAAAAAGTTTTATGGGATCGATAATTACCCTCCTGTAACTGGTTGAACTGGAAATACCTTTCAGTCCTAAAAAAAAAAATAATAATTACAAGCATCAGCAACTTCTGTGGCACGTGTGCTGTTGTTGCCAGTTTCAGTCAGCACACAGTTCCACATTACAGTGGAATTGGTTTTCTTTATAAACATGAGTTTTAGCCAATTTCTGTCTAAAACATGAGTTTTCTGTTCCCCATTACCTGCACTCAGGTGCCCTTTACCAGGACCAGTGAGGAGCCCACCCAGCACCCTCTGGAGTGTTCCTCTGGACAATCCAAACCACCAGTGCCTTCAGCTGTAGAGCAAATCAAAAGTTTGACCATTAAAGCAACTTTATGAGTGAGACAGGACCCACAGCAATGATGCAAATAAAGGCTGATTGATCCATTCTGCTGGCTGCAACCCCGTTCCATTAGCAAGGAGGGGACACTGCCACAAGCAGAGCAGAAATTGAGGACAAGCTGTCTGCAGAAAGACAGCACTGGTCACATTCCCCTCATTCTCTTGGAGCAGTAACCACCTGCAGTGTGGGGAACAGCACAAACCCAGGCTCACCTGCCACCCTTTCAGCTTCTGCTGGGACCTCTCAAAACAAAAGCCAAACAAAAATGAACTGAGATGCTCTGTCTGCTCTGTGTTAGCAGGGTGATTCAACAACAGTCACTGTTTTCTCATTAAACAATGTCAAAGATGTACCCTGAGCTCTCTGCGGTCACTTTTTTCCCCTCCCTTTGTCCAAAGACAGCTGCAATAATAAAAAAAAAGATTTAGAAAACAACGGGGGAACCCCTGGGTTTTTTTAGTGAGCCAATGAATATTTTCTAGGACTGAACCAATCTCTGGAAATAATTGTCAAGTTTGCCGTAGTTTTCCTGCTACATTCTGTGCTCTGTAGCTGGCAGGCCTGGCTGCTCAAGAGAAAAGTAACATAATAAAGTGCAGAGAGCTGTTTCATGCCATATTGCTGCACAGGTGGCAATTTCTGAGTGAGTTTTATCAGACCTAGAAACCAGACAGCAATACCTGGCCTATTTTTAACTTATGCATTTCCTAACTTTGATGAGCTGTCTTCCTCCTCATCTTCTTTGCTAATTCAGCCAGCTGAACTTTTCCATCTATCAGTTAAATTAAGTTGTAATCTACTCAGGAGCTTGGACAGGAAGACAAGAAAGATGCTGGTGCAATATTCATAATGCAACCATCTGCCCACTGCACAATGTCCATCTCTGAGATTAAACACCATGTTAAAAGCACTGGAAATTCAGATTATAGAAAGTGTTTTCTTCTTTTTGATCATAAAATATCTGACAGTGGTCTGGGTTCTGAGGTGTGTGTCCTCTACGAGGAATTAATCATTTCTAAGAGCAGCATCTCCCTGCCACTGTTCCTTCACCATGTTCACCCTTCCCACTGCTCAGGGGCCCATGAAGAACCCTGTAATTTGGCCAGTGAGTGTTTGTTTCCATGAAGGGACAGCCTAGAGAGTGACCCTCCATGATCCTGCCTGGAACCTGCACCCAGGAGCCACAGGAGGAACACACACAGGCCGGATGCTGGAAAGCACCAACACGTGTCACTGCCCAAACAAGAGGCAGAGCCTCCCAGCCTTACCAGGGCACTGAACCCCTTCTGTTTGCAGGTTCCTTTTCACTCATCTCAGGCACTTCTGCAAGTGCTTAAATAACTTCTACCACCTCTCTCAATTTCCACAAGACACTCAGGCTGGGATGAAGTTCAGACTGGCCTCGTCTCTTCCAAACAAAAGCATGTCCAGATGCAAAGTCTGCATTAATTTGGTGGGATATGGCCCCAGGGAACAGCTGAGGGGATGGAAATCCAGAGCCATCCTGAAGGAATGTGGGGGAATTTTTAAGGATAGTTCCATTCTTATAACTATAATATTAAGATCTTTCAATCCTCAATGCTCCCTGCTACCCTAGCTGAAGTGCCAAGCTCCTGAAGGCACATTTTCACACCAAGACAGAAAGTGGAAGCACAGTTAGGTGCACAGGGGTGGTGTGGATACAGCTGGGGACCTAAAAGGGAAGTGTGAGGACCATCTGCTGACAAATGCTCCTGCTTACAGCAGGCACTGAAAGCTGCCAAGAATCTTTGGTAAGGGTTACAAGTAACAGCTGTACTGACCTGAGAGGGATCACAGCCAAGGAGAGCATGGTGCAGGCAGAGCTGAGCAGTCAAACTGGAAATCAGCGTTGCCTTTGACAGTCCTGCAAGCTGCCACTGAACAGGAGATTGTGGCTTGGACACAGACTGCAGGGTCATCACAGACAGAGCCTCCGGGGATGCAAAGGAAAACCTGAGCATTACCACCACTTCAGGTTCATTCTGCAACTGAGACCAAAGCAGGCACTTCCTTCATGGGGCTGGGAGGGTTCTGCAGGCAGGTGAGGCTGATGGCACTGCTGAGGTGAGTTTGAAGAACGTCCACAGTAACTTCCACAGCTGCCCCATTATCCATTTCCTGCAAGAACCCAGAAGTGGTTCATGGACTGCAGCCCTCCAGAGGGTTCTGAGGCTGCTCTGGACACACAAATCCTCTGTATTTATATTGTAGTAACATCATCACCACAAAACAGGACCCAAAGTCCTTCCTGGCACTGAAGGAAGTGCCACCAGTGCAGTAACTGTGCTGAGGCTGCTGCTGAGCATGCTTAGACACTGGAATTTCACCCAGATTTTGCCTGTTTAATACCAGCAGGCTTGTACACAGGGTCCTGCTTGCAATCAGCCCTGGTATTTTCAGCTGGCTTGGCCCTAAGCACTAACCACAAGACTTCAGAGAAGCTCCATCTTTATTCTTTCCGGCATATCACAGTGCCCCATTAAACAGGGACAAAAGATTTCCTTATGTAATCGGGATGCTATTTGTTATTTTTAACCTTCTGGCAGCCAGGGTTTGTGCCAGGTGGCGTTCTGCCTTAACCAGGGAACTTCAGGAGGTTACATTCCTCACTGTCATCCCTGCCCTCTGGCACAGTTGATGCCCATAAATGGTTTCCTGGCTGCCTGTCCCTGTGCCTATCTGTGAGCATTTATTTGTGACAGCTCACAGAAATACCAGTCCTGTTCAACAAGGTAAATCAGGATGCTGATCAGTCCTTTCCAGGATCCTGCAACAGCCTCTGCTTCTAATAAAGGTCCTGTGAAATCCATGTGAAACCCATAAAGTCTGTTTACACGTATCTATGCTACCAGAGAAACACCATCGCCATAGCTGAAATTTTCAGTTTCTCAAGATAGTGCTAAAACAGTTTGTTTAGTCCAATTAAGCCCATGGAAAGCAGACAAATAAAATGGTGGCAACTCCCAGCAGCTCAGGAGTGAGAGCAGGCAGCAAGGAGGGCACTAAGCCATGGGCTGAGCATCCTGAGCAGCTGGGACCCCACTGCTGCATGGGCTCATGTCACTGCTCGCCTGGCAAATTCCATCAGCAGCATCCCTGGGCCAGATTTGGGCAATTTCATGGAGCTTAAGCAAGCCTGGCTGGTACAAAGGATGCTGCCAAAACCCGTACCTCCAGACCAATACAGGGAAACACACTGCCAAACATCCTTTGGGTCCAAAGGAGCTCCACGGCAAATGATGATTTTCACAGTGCCATGGCTGGTATGGCTATTTGTAAGCAAGTAAGAGTGACAGATTCTGTGTCCCATGGCTCATAATTGTATTAAATACACACGGGACCTTGAGGAGAATAGATGTAAATTGTCACAGCTGTGATATTTCAATTAGCAGAAAATATTCATTAAAAAATCTGAATAACTAAAGTTAATAGGGAATGTAACTCCACCTTCCTATGAACAGAAGGGTATCTGGCAATTTTAACTATGTGCTCACATAATTTAGAGGTTTTTGCTTGTTTGCTTCTAACACAATCCCCCTTCATTCAGTCTCCAGGCTGGAGGCACAGAGAGGTAGAATTTTAATTCTTCTGGCCATTTATATACATGTGGCATTTCTTGACCTTTAAGGATTTGATTTTGAAACCTATTTAACTTTTTGACGTAGGTGTTTTTGTGGGTTTTGTTGGGGAATGCCAAAAATTTTCTGCATGTAAGGAAAAAAATCAGTAAGAGTAACTGTGTGAGTGTTCTTCTGTTTGTACCCAGAGGGCCCTCCCTCTGTGTCCGCAACACCAGTTTCTTAGTAGCACAAGCTTCTTATTCAGCTTTGTTTTGACAAAGAATGATAAACCACTGTTTTGCTTTGCCCTTCCCCCACCATTTACTAATTAGTTTTATTTAGTTTGCTATTCCATACTCCTTGAAGGGGAAAAAAACTGCTTATTTTAAAATAATAATTATTTAAAACCGCTTTAAGTTGTTGACTATGTAGGTTCTTATGAAGAATTTAAAATAGAACATAATTATAAATCACTGTGAAAATGAGCTCGTCCTGCACAGGCAAGGACATTTAATTGTGTCCTTGTATGACTGGAATCACTGTAAACAACTAATATTCCTATTTGCAGGGACAGAAATAACAAGCTCATTCAGCTGTACAGAAAGGAAGACATAAAAGGAAACCAAAGGCTAAACCAGAATAAGCCACTGGAAAGTTTTATGTCAACAAAACTGGATTTAAATTAAGTAACATCAATTCAGTATTTTGACTGTAAATGAATCAGAACATTAAAACATGTTTTAAAGGGAGCATTTGTGATGAAACATCTATGACTAGTTCCTTCACCAAAGGAAAATGAAAGTTCCTGCTTATTTCTGTGCAGGATCAAAGCCCAACTGCAAAGTTACTTCTCTGGCTTTGGGACTTACTTTTTGAAAATGAGAAGAGCAGCAGAGCTGCAAGGAAAACACTGAATAAATAACTTACCAATTGCACACAAAGGAAAACACTACCCTGATGACATAATTAAGAAGTTCCATCCTACCATTTATGCATGAAGGAGTAAAATTTAAATTACACAGACAATTTCCAGTCTTATGTTTTCTAATTTTCTGAGTGCTTGATTTTGCAACTTAAATCTCTTTTATGATTGTTGTTTTTGACATTGATTTGCAGAAATGTGAGTAGATTTTAATGTTTTTTACTTTGCCTTACTCAATGGCAAAATTTAGAAAAACCCACAAAACAAAACCAAAACCCCCAAGCTCAAACCAAAGATATGCATTTCTAAGCTATTTGAAATAATGGGAGATGAGTCAATAATCACCTTGCTTTAAAATGAAGAGAAACACAGCAGAGCAATTTTCCAGTGACAGGAAATAAGGAAATAAACTACACATTCAACAAGCCCAAGATGCTCTTTCCAAATACAAACACAATTCATTTACACAGTAATTTTACAATGGTGATAACAAAATTGTGGGCAGACAGTGGAGAACCAAATAGATACACAACCCACAGCAAGGATCAGCCAAATTAAAGGGAAATTCTTCCACTGTCAAATTTTGAGTAATTAGTACTTCCATTAGAGGCACAGTTCCAGCTTTAAGCAATTCTAAGTAATTAGTGTTCCTTTATTTTGCCTGGAAGCCCTGACTTCAGCATTCTCTTAGGACATGCATTCTGCTAGCCAGAGCCACACAATGCAGATTAACTCAACGAGAAGGCGATTAGTGCAGGCAGATGAAGATGTAATTTGTCATTCTGTACACTGCTACTTCCAGCCTGGGATGCAATTTTTATTAACACAGCAGACTGATTCAAACAGAGGCAAAGACAAGATTTTGTCCTATCTGTGCCCATGTGATTGCCTAAGATACAAGCAACGCTGAGATTTGAAAACTGTACATGAAAAAAAGGGAATAAAGTGCCAGATGACATCTTCCCACACAGCTCCAACCAGCTCCAGGAATTCAGTAACTTACTGCACACTTAATAATTTAAGATAAATAATTTAAAATGCACGATGGAGGAGATTTTTCTAGACTTACTCATCACATAATGTAAATCCAAGGATGAAAATGCCAGGCTGAGCAGGAAGCAGAGGCTGGTGTGGTGGATAGCACATGGACAAGGCAAGATTTGCTTGCCAGAGCCACTACAGCATTGGCAGTTTGTGGGATAAGCTCTCTGGGTCCTCACAATCTTGTCTTTTAAACAGGTCTAGCAATACAGATCTCCCAAAAATGAGTGTTCTTGCATTTCCTGGCTGTTGTGAGGATGACTTGCTTGCCAAAACAAACGGCTGAAGATTCTTGAAGAAAAGGTGCAAAGTAAAAAAATGAAATGTAATTAAAGTGTCCTTTTCTATTTGCACTAGTATTAGACAACTCTTAGAATATTTCACATTGAGCTCTGATATGCAAGACACAGCACCACCAAGCAGCAGTTTGACAAATCTTTTACCCAATTTCAAGACCCCTCTGACTATTGGACAGTACCTACAGCAAAAGGCACGTGGCAGGAAGAACCATGCTTTGCTTTCTCTGCCAAACACAACCACAGCAAACACTACCTTCAACTGTAGCTTCTGAATTTTCCATAACTGCAAGAAGCAGAGCCCCAGGACCATGACCTTCTCCCAGCAATCAGTGGGACTGAAGGGAAAGCTGGAACTGCAGCTGAGGAAGAGGAGAGCAGAGCATGACCTACTCCCAGGGGCCATTACTGTGCTGGTGAAAGGCTCCAACTTTTTTTTGCAAATAGTACTGTTCACATGGCCTCCAGATTGACAGGCCTTGTGTGCTTTTAATATTAATTTGATATAAAATGAAACATGACATTCTTGATCTACAAAGCTTCTCTTCTTACAGATTTGTCAGCATTTATACATGATCAGAACTAAGGTCCAAGAAAGGCAAATCTTGCCAAATATGTCAAAATCATAAAATGCTCCCAATATTTTTGCCCAGATCTTACCTTCATCATCTTTTTTTACAATTCTCTTCCAAAGTGCAGTTGCAATGTGCTCGTGCTTTTAAGCTAGGAGGTATATTGAGTGCACAATGAGGACTCACATTTTTGTGTGACAGAGAAATCAAAAGTGGTGATGTTCAAATGTCTTGAAGGAGAACAAAAATTCTTCTCTGACATCTAACATGCAATGATAAACTCACAAAAAGACACTTTGAAAACTTCATTCCTGAAAAACTCCTATTTTTCCCTCATGGAAAGAAACAAATATCAGCTTCTGCTTGGAGTGATGGCAGCCTTTCCCAGCTGCATATTCTCACATGTAAAATATATGACCCCAATGATCTTTATGAGTTCACTAAATGTCAGGATCACTTCTTTTTATTACAGATCCTTTTCACCAGGTTTCTCACTGGAAGATCAGTGCTATACAGCTCAGAAAGGCTCTGGCTCTGTCTCCTCTGCAGCCCTCATCCAGCTGTGCCCTGAGGCACTGTCAGCAGCTCAATGAAGAACCTGGACATTGCTGCTCAATTCTGCCCATTCTTGTGCCAAACTCCATCCCAGTTATTCTTTTAGAGGAGGGCATGCTGGTTTCTAGTCTTTTTTTGCCTGAAAACATCCTCCTCAGTAAGTCAGAAAGCATAAGTTATTAGTCATTACTAATACATTTCATACTTTCAAAGATTTGTACTAAGCCATGACGATGAAAGCTGTCAAATCCACTCAAATGCTTCTTATTGGAAAATCAGGCCTGCAGATCCTCCACAGATCCTCCCCTCCTTCACCCACCCAAATTAAAGCTGTAATTCCCAAAGACAGCCACTCTTACACCACCACACTTTTCATACAGTTGTTATTAATAAAGTATGAACAATGTTTGCAGAAACATTAAAGAATCAGGTCAAGAACTCTGTCTGAATACCAGTGTTATTAAATAAGCCAATCATCCAACTTTGAGTAATTAATGTCCTTGGTTTTTACTTGAAAGCCTCACTTTCAGCACATTCATAACAGCCAAACGTCCCATGCCAAAAGGAATGAGCATGAATTAACTCTTTTGGATGCCAGTTGCAAGAGGAAGAGGAAAATGCAACATTGGCAGGCTGGATACAGCACAGCACTTCTGATTGTAGGCTAATTTTAGCTACAATGTGATGATTTCACCACATATAGTCAAGGATTTGATCTGTTCCCATCAGTGCGTTATCTGAGTAACTAAACTATTGCCCTAATGCATTTGAAAACTTTAAAATATAAAAAGAAAACCAACAAAGCTGATGGTATCTCCAGATCACCGTGTGAAGTACTAATAAGCAACTGTGTTATACAACCTGTGTTCAACAGACTGAAAATGATCCTTCCCAAATCCAAGTGACATCCTTCTGAAGCTGAAAGTGAGAAATTACAGCTGGCTGAGCACACGCTCCACTGTACAATCATTTTAAAAGCTGCCATTGTAAAAGACCCTCCAGGCCTTATGTTGGTTCCTTTGCTCTTTGTATTAAGAGCTGCAATGTTCCTCATACTTAACAGTAATTAGAGGGGGAGATGTAGAAAAACTAATGAGAGGGAGAGAGGTTTATTCTTCTAAAGAGCTGCAATAAGATTAATAGCAAGACTATGGACTATATACGTTATTTTTATTTCATCGCCTCAAAACACGATAAATATTTTCAATTGCAAAAAATTACGAGGATAAAATTTAGTATTATCTTTACAAATTCTTTACAGCCTCAGTGTGTGACATCCTCTCCTTCCCTCACCAGACAACAATTATGACACAGAAATACTCTCAGGACAGCAGTTGTAGAACTTGTCTGATGCGCTCGCACTTCCCCAGCAGGTTTGGGTCTTCTCCATCAGAACCATCAAATTCCTTCATAAAAGCTTCAGCTTTCTGCACAGTTTTGTCTCGTGCATTGCCCTGAAGCCCTTGCAGATAATCCAGTAAAATGGTGAAATACTTGTCTGGAACCTTGGAAGAAAAAAAGAAAAGGAAGGAAAAACAGGTTTATTATCTCCCCCCTCAATACGTATTCACAATCACATCACAGCATCACCTGAAAGACAATCAGGAGAATGGCACAGGCTTTGGTGTTTGCCAAAGTCCAACTTCAAGTGGAAATCCAAGTGGAAATATTTCCTGCCAAGGTTCAAGCTGCCAGGAGGGATGGATGGACTCTGGTGAGAGGACTGTCATGTGCTCAGATGGGCAAAGCATCTGAGAGGAAATGCTCAGCAGATGTGGAAACGCTGATCAGCAAATGCAAACACTGCCTGACAGGGAGCCCAAGGCTCTGAGGGTTGGTGGAAGAAAAAACAAAACACATTAGCCAAACCCTCCTTTTGGAAACACAGATGTAAATCTCACTAAATTCAGTGAGAATTGCATGCATATGTCTGAGGAAAGAATTTTGCTGGAATTCCCCTCACTCAAAAATTGTTTGCTAAGATGAGATACCACCCACCACTGCACACTTTGACAGAATGCTTATACAAAGGACTAGAATTTAATTTGAAAAACAAACTCAAATTCAGACATATGGAAATAATTTTTAAATCATGCTGACTAAAACTGATAGGCTCTACCAACATGTCTAACATTAAAAGCACTTTAGTCATCTACAGTTGCATTATCCACATTTCACTCCCTTTCTAATTAACTAGTCAGAGATTAAGTTTTAGCTTATCTGTTACAACACACAATTTAAATGATCATTATATTAATCTTGACAATAATTTAGCAAGGACTTTGGAAGGATTTATTCAGTACTTCATACTGAGTAAGTACTTTCAAAAGGAATATGTGAACGGACCTACGCTGATCTCAACTTCATGTTGTGTATCTGTGGAGCAGGTTTCAGCCAATAACAGGATATTTTTTGCTGTGAATCATGAGATGTTAAAATGATCTCACCCTGCAAATATGTTTCTCCATGTTTAACTTTACACATATAACTTGACGTGAGTTAAGTTAAACACATACGTAAGTATTTAAAGGATTCGAGAGTAATTATTCGAGGGCGGTTTCGATTCTGCAAAGTATCAACATTTCAGAGAAGACAGAGCTTCAACAGACACTTAATTTACAACTTATTCCTCCATGGACATTTGGCAGCCGAACTTTGATCACTAAAACTTCTATCACTCCAAAAGAAGAGGAAGAAAAAATATTCCAACACTGCCTTCATCAATCAGGGGTATTACAAAGTAATAAATCAAAACTTCAGTCTGCGTTCAGCCTTGTAACTTGTACACTATGGAAAGCCTTCTAATTCTTCACACAAACACTCTTGCATTAAAGAAACAATGCAGTTACAAAAGAAATATTAATTTTACAATGACTAATACTGAAATGGATGATATATGAAGCGTTGCTATACTATACAAATCAAACACAATGAAAAATATCTACATTTTTGAAAGTTTTCACTCACAATAAGCTGGCATGAATAACAGATGAACCCATTTAGACACAAACAATTCCAGTGTGACAGTGTTCCTTTAATGTAGATATTCAGTGCTGAGCTTTTAAAGTCAGCAACATTTCCACATTTCAAACCTTGGCCAAATTATCTCTGTAATTTACAACTCTTGTTCTCAGAGCTCATGGCACAGACATACCTGTGGAAGTACAGTTATTATTATATCATTTAAGCAAACTGCTTGAGGGGGCAATTGAAAGCCTGCTCTAAATTTAGAAATCCTAAGTGTGCAGACTTAACATGAGGCTGCCTGAAGCCTAGAAAACATTTAGCATTTGGCCCTAAGGGTGTCCTAGTGTTCAAAAAGTCTGACTTTTTTCCTTTAACATAACACAGCTCTGAGGTTTATTTCATCAGGAGCTCACAACACAGCAGCCCACGGGCAAGGTAAGATCATATTTCCTCCTGACTTACACAGACAGCAGAGCCATAGCAAGGACTGGAACACACAAAGAAAGTTAATGAAATCCAAATTTTAATTCTTCAAATACAGTAGTACAAAAGCAGTAATTTCAGGGGTCTTGGTGAGGTTTTCCAAGGAGGAACACAATCCTTCTTCCAAGGTCAGTTCAAGGCTGGTTTGAAATTGGAGATCAAGATCTCCCAGCATGGCTCTGGAAGTCAAAGCCAGGCTTATGGGATTTTGTTATTATTCTTTTGTTAAAATGTTTTGACCTTTTTCTTGTTTCTTTTTCTCTCTCACACACCAATCATTCCTCTGTCCTAACTTCCTAATATACACTGGAGCTGATTAATATGGAAATAATCCCAAGTGAAATAATTCCTGTCTTTGGGAAAAGCAGGGAAACACTAGGAAAGAGTACCAGGAAAAGAACAGTTATCACTTTTAAATTACCCTCTGCAACTCTGTATTTTCAGACCCGGAGACCTGCAGGCACCCACATATTTTGCAAAGCAAACACAGACACCAGCAGAGAGAAGCTCAGCTCATTGCTGCCAGGCTGCATTTTGGGTCACCTCCCAAGGAAACTTCAGCCACCCCACCACCCCTGAAGTCTAGAGGCTGAAGACTGATCTAGTAACTTCCTAAAAATGCTGTGCCAGATGATAAAGACCAACACATAACCTAGTGTTTATTTAATCCTGGGTGCTGGAGAAGTATACACGCCATAGGTACACAGGCCTGGCTTGGAAGCTGTCAGCCAGCCACCAGATGGATTTTAAAGGAGCTTAAAACACCATTTATCTAGCAAATTTTAAAACCTCAACTTATTTCTTACAGAAAGAGGCCTATCAGTACAGGAAACTCAATTCTGGCCTTTGTATGGCTCTTCAGTAGGCATCCAAGTGACACCATGAGATCAAAGATGTGGCTTAGGAAGGAAAGAAACTTCTGTCTCCTTTTGTACTTTAGTCATGCTTGGATTACCAACAGATTTCATTCTGTAATGGACAGGAAGTTGAATTTGGGTATAAAAAAATATTCAAAAGAAGCTGGGTGTGCCCTCCCTATGGTCCTGATGAAGAAAGAGACTTCATCATATGCTTAATTATAAGCACTTGAGCAGTTCTACTAACATCACTAAATCTGGATGCAGATGTTAATCATTCTCTGAAGCGCATATTCAATGCTCCTCTGATTATTAAACTACAAAATATGTGAATTTAAATAAATCAGAGCACTTCCAGCAGAATTCTAAGAAAAAGGAAGTTTCATTTCAGTGTTGAGAAATAAGGAGTTAAACTGTATTTTGATACATAAAACAAATGGTACTTACAGTTCATTGTGTCCCAGCATATTTCAATACAAAACCAAAGTAAACAGGTAAAAAAAGTAAAAACATCCTTCTGCCTGCCAAACAATTTCTAGGTAGCTTTGAAGAGCATACACTGATTTTGAAAGGTTGATAAAGACTTTAAAGAGAGAAACTTAAAAAACAGAAGATAGAGCAAACAACCCAGAACCAAAAATCAAATTTGTATTCTGCAACCCATCTTTTTTAAAGTATTTACACCATGTGAACATTTTTGCCTTCATGAAACTCTGTTGTTAATTGTCTGGCGGTCTAAAAAGGTAACACCCAATGTCAGGTGATTGGCTTTAGAGCTGCTGACTAATTTGGGTCAGGATGATTGGTATGAGTAAATGTTCAAGTGCACACAAAAAAATCAGCAAAACTTAACTGAATGTCAACAAAATGAACCAATAAGTGAGGCACTGTGCAAATGGGCAGAGGTTTGTTCTATTGCACAACAAAATGAATGACCTGACACCCTCATTTGATACCACAATGGTCAGATACTTATTGGAAATTCAATTTATGTTGTGTTTTAAGTTATGAAATGAACGGATTTCAGTATGGATTCAAGTCTGGCTTCTGGTTATACTTTATGCTTTTCACAATAAACATCAGGTTTCACTTATATTTAAATGAGAGAGCTATTTTAACATCTTGGCAATATGGTTGTACATCTTCCATGGAGCCCAGAGATATCTGAAACAATATGAGAGCTGTGGTTTGCAGTATTGGGTTCCACATTAGGAAATTCAAACTAAGGATATGACTCAAATTCTCAGCAAACCCCTGATTTAAATAAATCATGAATCTGCTCTCTTTATGCTTGCTATATATCAAGTATAAAAATGTAGCATGCACAGGGCAATGATCACCAACAAAATAAAAAGATCGACGAGCAATTAAAATGCTTCAGCATCTTGGTTAAAAACAAAGTAATTTCTAAGTTACTAAAAAATTATGGGACAAGTACTAGGAAGTTTTGGTTAAAAAAGAATAGCTATAACTAATGTAAAAGACTGTATCATATTTTTTCTGAGAAAAAGCAGAACCAATACAAACCTTCTCTTTATCATACATATGCAGGAGAAGCCACGTCTGTCTTGTCTTCTGAAACTTCCATTTTTCTGGGTTTTTAGACCAGCTGTAGAAAATTAGGGGGAAAAAATTACTTAAATGGAATACTGTGATATCAAAACATTCTGTATTTAGAAAATATTCCCTACAAGGCTTCCAAGTGACTTTGTATGCATGACATGGAGTGTTATGGCACTGTGGGACACTGACACTGGCACACATTTTGTACAGGGCCACCTGGCCTCTCTGCAAAAAATTATAGGAGATATTAAAGCCAAGAAGGTTAGAAATTTTCTTCAGAAAGGACTGATTCCTTGAAGTTAAATATCAAATCTCACCCCCCAGCTTTGGCCAGTCCTTTATGACAGGTCATTGCCCTCATTTGACCAGGACAATGGAGCACCCCAAATCCTTACCCCTGCTGCAGGGCAAACTGAGAATCTGGGGATCTGCAGAGGGCAAGAATCAAGCTTGGGTTTCAGAAAGTTGCTGTTTCACAATTAACTGAAATTTATATGAAATTAAGCAGCTTCTGAAGGACTGGAAGGAGGGACTTGTGCTACAATGGTCACCTCAGCAATGGCTGCTGCCCATCACAGATGGCTGCTCTAAACAGACAAAATTCATCCTTCAGCAGAAAATGTTTTAAGGTTTGGGCTTGTCTAAATTCATGACTTAAATATTTATATTTATAGGCTAGAAAAATGGGGGTTTATGTCTCTCTCTCTCTCACATGAAGAATACTCAATCCTGTTAAAAGTGAGAGGCTGAACAAATGATTAACATCTGCAAATGTTTGTTGGCTGTTTGGCAAACACATTTTCAATATACAAAATTTTAGCTGGGTTAAAATAGCACATTCATGTGCATCTTGAACGTGTTTTTAAAGCTGGTATATTTTGGTTTAGATAAAGACATTTATTTATATTAAAAAATTAGCAAATCAGTAAATCTGTCTATAAAATGAAGACTACTTTTTAAAATAATGTGCCTGAAAATTAATATTGTGACATGTACAAAATCTGACAGTAAATTAAAGTATCATTTGAAAAGAAAGAAAAAAATATAAGGAGAAAACCGAGAGAAACTTTCACATTTATTTGATTTTTCTCTAAAGAAAAGTAGGTCTCCCGAGGGTAGCATGCAAGATGCCATTAATGTTCCAGCTTGTTTTACAGAGCAATAGAGAGCACAGAAATCAGTTGAAAAGCCAGCTGGGTATGAGAATTAGTATTGTTTAAACACTGTCAAGTCTAATAAAGCAAAAGAGTCCTCATCTTTGGTGAATGCTGCACCAGCAAATACATTGTTCAGTCAATTCAATGAAAGAGAAAAAAAATGAGACCACAAATTTGTATAGAAAGGTTTCATGGAAGCCTCTGAAGAAAACCTAAAGAAAGAAATTATTGTCTTGATGTTCAAATTCAGAATAAAGAAAAAGAATCACAGCTCATTAGGATTATCATCAGGTAAAAATATTAAAATACCTTATAACCAAAATATAAGGTAAACATCAGACAATTAACAGTAAATCAGGAAGGACAGACAAAACCAATAACCACAATATATCATCCTTTATGTGCTTGAGCTAAATTCTACAGATGAGCTGGTTTAGAGGCTTCTTTTGGAAAAATAATATAGTAACCAAATAAGTAGGCAGAAGCTTTCAAAACATATATTGCACAAAAGCAGGAGGCCAAAAAGCTGACAAGTTATAGAATTAAATGAAAAACCATTATTATGGTGAAACCATCCCTTCTCCCATCACCCACAGCCCAGAACCCAAAGTACTCTTCAAACAAAATCACAGAACCCTCGGTGTCTTTGCAGCAAGGTGCCCAGCTGGACAACAAATGACACCACCTGAAGTGTGAAGAGCCAACAGAGAATGAAGTAAAAATGGCTTTTCTTGTGGGGCCAGTTTGTGGGGCCAAAAGCAACCTGCTCATTTGTACCCTGTGCCCACTGATTCTGTTTGCCAGGCAAACACAGCAGCTCCTAACAGAGAAACTGAGACTTCTGCAGGAAGTCCTTCAAAACAAACAAAACAAAGCAATGATGGTGCTTTTTTAGCCTGTTCTTTTATGAGGCTCATCCTCAAGAAGAAGAAGGTAAGCTTAGCATTCTTTTCTATGTAAATAAAGCCTGGAAACAGTTCACATTACAGTCTTTGCAAAGTGACAAGAACAAGCTGAGTGACAGATCTGTGACTGCATCCCAGGAAAACAGTTCCTCTGCTAATGAAAACCTTTAACATATGTTTGTATTTCTCTAAACTAGTTCTATGTATTTCAACATTTGTGATGATACCCATTGGTTGGACACACCACAGAGTACTCTGAATCTTCTACTCTGCTAATGTTATGTTTCTATCACAGTATCACCTGAGTACTGTTGGCACTGAAGCTTAAAAAATACAGCCTGATTCACTTAATCTCCTATAAAACTATAGGATGTTAAAATATCTTTATTACCTAGTTTATAAACAACTGAGACCAACAAATGAGTGCACTATAAGGTTAATTGCTCTTATTAACCTATTACCAAAACCATATGCTCTCTTCTACAAGTTAAGGAGAGTTGTTGTACTCCTGCATCCAAGATGCCATATGGACTTTAACTCCTGTGAATTCTCTTGCAGAAACAAACAAAAGTTTTAGCTTGTCTTCCTGAAAGTTTCTGCTCTATATAAACCACAATAATTCATATAAACAACAAATACTTTAACTTAATCAACTGTAGAAAGTACATTTTGTGTCCATTATAGCACCTCACAAGGCATTTCTTTGTTTTGTGATCTGTCCTATTAGAATTAAACACTACATTATTAAAACAAGAAAAAACAGTATTTTCCTTAATAGCTATAGGTGTATTCCTATTTTCAGAAAATACTCTGAAGTTTTTAACTGGTACTCCCTCCATGGTTGAATCAACAATGCTTGTTTCTTCCCTTTCAGGAAAATGGTCCTTCTCTTGACCCAAATTCCTATCAAACTGTGGGCAAAACACTCCTGACAATGGGTGCACAATCTTTAGTGCAGATAACATGACAGCTGCTCCCCCAACAGTTATTAAAATAAAACTTTTCCACTGATTGCTATGATTATGGCAGCTTTTTCCTACTCCTGTGACAGCTTTAAAATCTGTGGAAAAGAATCACTCCATGACGAAGTGAGAGGAGTTCCTTCTGTTATCAGGATGACATCATGAGTACATTTTTAGAAATGCTCAACTTCTAAACTAGAAAACTTCAACCCTTACAGCACAAGAGAGATTTCATTTTGCTGTTTACATGCAGATAAGCTTCCTTGACATACTACAGCAGGAAAAAAGGCTTTTCCTTTGAGTGATCAAATATACAGAGCAAAACCAACCACATTACAGTTAAACCCCTTTTTTTATAGACAATTGCAACCTCTTTCACAGTTTGAATTCATTTGGTAGCTTCTGGAATGATCTGTGTCAGGATCTAGTACAAACTACGGAGCTGGTTGAAAAATATACATTTGTAAAACATGTATTATTCCAGTGTGCCTCGGGCTAATTTTCAATATATTGTACAAACACTAATTGCCTTCTTTACACTGCTAATGTTTGAATCTTTCTCATGAGCTCCAGCTCATTGAAAAAGCACATTGGTTGACTTTAGTTAAAGAGAACTTAAATGTTTGTGCGAATGATCTTCCTAAATGGCTTTGAAATTGAATAGACAGAGGAAATGAATCAAATAAATCAAGCAGCTTAGGAAATTTTACATTTGGGCTTTTGTTTTTTAGCAGGAGAGTCTCATGTAGAAAAGCAGCCCAAGATTCTCACTGGTCTATCTCATAAATGACTTTTAGTGTGTCTACAGTCATCTCCCATAAATCTACTCCCAAAACATGGGAATTCAGGCAGTGGAAGGAGGCAAACAGAAGGCGACTGGAGTGTGCAGGGCAGAGCTCTCGCTGGGGTGTCTTGGGAGAAGGAGATGGGGAAGGGAAAGCAGGCAAATTGGTTCCAGAAACACAGTATGAAAAAACCATTATTGTTACAAATTGGATTCAGGAAGTCAACACAATGCATCTGCTGAGACTACTGGCCAAGACAAAACTCTACAGAGCTGTCACAACCAGCAAATAATCACTGAGTGCAGAAAAGCTCAGGGCTGAGAATCAACCATTTTACTGATTCCACTTGAAAAAATTATTGGGTGGGAGACAAGTCTCCAGAAACCAGAAAGACAGACAGGGATGTGACTGCTGACACCTTCCAGAGCACACGAGAGCACTGCTGTGTGCCAGATGCAAGGACATCTCACCTACATCCACTGCTCCAGATGAGTGCTCCTGGCAGTGCAGCCCACCCTGGATACACCTTTCAGCCTCAGTATCTATCCAAGGAAAAGCAGATTGCCACCAAATTTGGATTTCTCCAGCATACAGCCCAGGTTTAGCATCAGGGAATTAACTTGAAAGTTTTCTCCAGCCCTGAGGAGCAGCTCAGAGCACAGGCTCCTGGAGCTCTCCTGTGATTTATCCCATGTCTGACATTCCCAAGCTTCCCCCAGAGGAGGGACAGAGCCACGGGTCTGACCCACTGCACCAAAGTCAGAGCTCCACAGAAAAGATCTATGGAAAACATTAAAAGCATCAACACTCAACAACACTACAAAGAAATGGTCACATTCTTCCCCTGGGTACCTTTCTGTTTTGATACACAGTTATTCACCACTCTGCAACCTGTCCTTAAGGATCACCTGTGTCCTTCCACCCCAAGGGAGGCTGAACAGGAGTTATGGCACACAATTAAGGCTTGCAGGAATCAAGTCAGACCCTTTATTCCCTAAACTCTCTGCACCATTCCTGAGCTCACCACCCTACCCATAAAATGTGGATAACAGGTGTTTCCTCAATAAAGAACAACCATACTCCAAAAAATTCCCTTCAAGATATTTAAAGCCTTGCTGAAACCCCTGGCACTCAAGGGATGTGCTGGAATATTTCACAGTGCAATGCACACAATTGCAGCCTCTTTAAAACCCCATGCACTGGGGTTTAAGACAACTCACTGCCCTTATAAGGCCTGAATTTGGAAACTCTGAATGCTGTTATCAGGGCAGTCCAGAGGTGAGCCCAATGCACATATGGCCAACAGGTGAGCAGGGAATGCTGCACCTCAAAGAGGCTCCCTGGAACCCCTGGAAGCAGCACAGAGGGAGCAAAAATTTGGCATAAGCTCACTCTTGTGGGAGAAGAGCCATTTTATGGATGGAGGTTTTATATGGATATATAAAAAATATATGGATGTGGATGGAAGTTTAACATATGCCCTTATAGAGCATATAGTGAAGTAGGAATAATAATTTTTTCTCCAGTTACAACACGTACAATTATTTAAAGGGAAATGTAAAAGCGTTTATTTTTATTGGGGGTATTCAGAGTTTCTTCTATTTCTCTCAGGGGTATTTAGAATGGATTTACTTTTACAAAGATGTTTTTTGAATGTCTGGTGTTCCACACAAAACTGCATGCCTAGAAAGCTGCCTCATGGAGAACTTCATTGCTCAATCCAATGTAAGAAGAAATCTCAGTTCAAGAGTGTGTGATGCTGATTGTCCTCATTTGGAAAGAACAGCCAAAATTTAAATTCTAGATAGATTTTCTGAGACTGGACTGGAATGGCTGTAGTTAAAATCCTGGAAGCACAGACCTGTGGTAAGACCCAATATTAGGCATAAGAGACAACTATAGCCTTTAACTGCGTTTTTCTCATGTTATGGATTAATCTGTTTATGTCCCAACTCCAACCCCTAGAGAAAGTTAATATATTTATGCTGATATTCTCAAATCCAGTTTGGAATCTAACTAAATTATGACTCAGATAAAGGTTTTTCTTATTTTCCTGGAAGAAAGAAAAGACACTAATGGAGCTCGTTTGCCAAAAGAAAACTTTCTAAAATTGTCAACAGATTTTAGAATCAGTGCCACATTTTTGGTTGAAAATCCTGGCACCATTTTTCAATCTGTGGTTTAAAAACATTTTTTAATATATTCTTCCATCTGGTTTAGACACAGTATAATGACTATAGACTTGTGAAAAGGGAAGGGGAGGAAGCTCTTTTTAAATTTAGGAATCACACATGCAGGAAAAAATAAATGTGCTTTCAAGTGTCCCATTTTTGTCCTGATGTCCAGTATTAGGACAGATTGCATCTGATTATATCTGTGCAGCAAACAGGTCACAGGATTTTCTTAGAAAGTATTTATAAAGTGAAAGGAAGGGGCCTTTGTGCCATAAAGGCAAGTTTGATTAGATCTACATAAAATATTTATCAGAGCTAATCTTTTATTGCATGTACTTTTATCACTTGCCATTATTTGTAAGGTTTTATATTTTGTTTGCATCCTGCAGCTTCAGCCAAGCTCGAAATCCTCTTCCTCCGCCACCACAGGCTCTGTTCAAACGCAACATGAGACGTTCCCTTGAAGAGCTTCAAGTATAAACAGATGAGACAGATGATTGGTGGGAAGAAAAGTCGACCCAGAAAATTGTAACAATGCCTCAAAACCATGCAGCAGGTCGTGAGGAGAGCTCCTGCCTCTTGCATCTGGTACAATACACTGAGGTGCCTCCCTGTGATTCAGCTTCTCACAGGCACCAACCCACCTGCAAATGCCAACAGCATTCAACCTTTGCAATTTCTTTAAAAATTATTTTCCTGATACAGTTATTTAGTTGCTGGTATCCACATTAGCCCACCTGCAGCAAAACTGCATTTTGATTTGAAAAAAAAGTATATATAGCAGTAATAATGTGCTGAGAACTTAGTGTTGTTTTCAGTAATAACAAAAAGGTCAGGCTTGAAAGCCCACAGCTACTATTACTGTATTTCTAACCTAAATGTGCTTTTTATTTTACATACATTTGTAAAAAGAACACAAAGCAGGAGTTGAATTATCACAGAAGAAAAAGAAAAAATAGAAGTTGAGCTCTTCACAGCCAATCTGTTCTGCTCCTGCAAGGAATATACAAGCAAGTGCTATCCCAAAGTCCCATCTCCTCTCCAGATGTCCATCTTTTCTTGCACTTAATTCTGGTCACACTGATTCCTGCACCAGAAATAAGGGAAAGGGAAAATGAAAACAACTGTTATGGCTCCCTCCCATGAAGAACATCCTGGGGGGTACGAGGAGATAAAGAGGGCCCCACACTCTGTATGAAAATCATGTAAGGAGCAGCTGCACGTAAAATCCTCTCCAAAGGTTGGCACAAGTCCATTTATATAAATGCTTTCTGAAGATCAGATGAGCGATATGCTACCAGACCCAGAAAAAACAAATATGGTCAATTCTCTTCTCCCTTACTGTTATACCAAAAAAATGTCCAATTGTGGTACAGAGCACTCCTGCAAAGGCACAGATTCAAGATGAGGAGCTCATTTTTGTTGCTTTTTAAATTTTAAATCAGCTTCTAAATCTTTAAATGTCCAAACAAACAAGAAAACAAAAAAGTACACCATCACAAAAGCACAACAACAAAACCCATTAAAAGAAACCCAAACTTTTTATTAATAAAACACAAGAAGTGTATGAAAGTGTCATGGTTTTCCATATAGCAATGCTAAAAATAATGCTGGAAGAGAAAAAACTTGATGTGAAACTTCATCTGTGAAAGCTTTTAAGGAGGGATGAAGAAATGGGCACTTGGAGGAGGATTTGGATACTGAAGCTGGCTGATTGGCTTTGCTCTGAACCATCCAGGACACCCAAGAACCCATTTAGTGCTGTTACACCGAGCTGAAGGTTTGTGTTCCTCTGTTCTGCACAGGCTGTTTCAGGAAGCCCTGAGGCTGCAAAGTGATGCTGGCACCCTGGGAAGGTGCCTCATCCAGCTGGGCCTCTGAGCAGCAGCACTGCTGAAAATGAGCTGCCCTTCTGTACCCAGATGTCTTCAATTTGTCAGGTTGGGTGTTTCTGTCTGGTTTTTCTCTTTGCAAAAGCCCCAGGGATTTCCACAGCCAAGGGATTTCTGCAGTTCCAAAGTCCAGAGCAGCATTTCACTGTAACAAGGAAAAGCAATGCTCTGGTTCTAAGGAGATGCCAAATGCTGACCTGCACCACATCTCAGAACCAGGCACATCTTTCCTTGCTGCCTCAGCATCCAGCAGATCTAGTCCCAGCTGGCCTCTCCTCCCTACAAGATTCAAATCCTCTTCCTGCACCTTTCCCAGTGGGGTTCCCCCAGGTTTTTGAGGAACAGGAGCTGCTTAAAGGGTGGACCATGGTCATGGTCACCTCTGAGGGGTGAAACCCAGCCCAGCCAGCAGTCTGGAGGATGGCCAGGCAGGAGAGGTGCCAGCAGCATCTGTGAACAGACACCACCAGTGTCCCCTCCTTGCCTGACAACCCTGACAAAGAGCTGGCCTCAAATCAATCCCATCCTTTGTGGCATACAGGGACTCCCTCATCCCTCATGCACCCTCCAGGAAAGGGGAAATTCCCCCCTCAAATGGAAGCTGAACCTTGAGCCTGTGCTGCAGGACTGGCCCTGTAACTCTTCTACAGAGTTGGCTTGTTCTGATGGCAGTGTCCTGTAGGTATAGAACTGTCAAACTGTCAAATACTGGATTGTCAAATTCCTACTGAGCCCCTTTACTGAAGTGGGTTCTCTCAGGACAGTATTGAAGAACTGCTATTTACCAATTTGGATACCAGCCCTTGATGCACTGTTGCAGAAATTACATTTGCAGGGGTTTTTTGTTCTTAATGAAATCCAAGCATTTTTATTGCTGGCTAGTTAGGCAAAGTTCATTTTTGCTACAGGAAAATGTAGCCCTCTTCAAAGAACCCATCCCACAAGTGGCTCTTACAGTGCATGTGAAAAGTACCACATTTGGAGTTATTCTGGACCAACAAGAATATATATAGAAACCTTAAAAAAAAATCAAAACAAAAAGACATGTCAGCCATCCTTGTCATTTTTTACATACCAGCCTGGACATCCCACAGCTGCACTCATCAGAGGTATGGCAGAGGTGGATGGAGTGCTGCAGACCCCATGGCATCTGAATCTCTCAGGTTGTAACCTGACAGAATGATTTACTCTTCTTTTTGCAGAAGAGCTCTACAAAGGGACAATATCAATATCAAGATCAACCTAGAATTGTTCAGCAGTTCACAGCCCACTCACATTTTTTTGATTTAGCTGAGATATTCAGCTATCTCTCACTGCATAATAAAATCTGCTGTCACACCAAGGTGTTTAGGGCAGTGTAAGATTGCCCCCTTCCAATACCCTGTGATATGTGCTGCACTACTAAGATTTCAAGTCATGTATGCTTAAAGAAATTGATCTGCCAATTACTGCTTCCTGCAGATGGCTCTCATTCCAATTCAATTTCATTCATATAAAAGTAATTACTGATACCTTTTTAGGCATCATCTTATTAATAAATGTGTGAAGGAGGAGACAAGTTTTATTAAGGAACTAGTTTTATTATTTCAAAAATACTTCTTGTTATTCTAACTCTGGTTAGGAAGCCCTGACAGCTCCCTGGAGCTAATTGATTAATAATCATTGCCAACTGCATTTTAAATTTTAATTCTGGCTTTGGCTGACTAGTCTAAATGATTCCCTAGAGCTACAAAACTCCTCACCACTACTATGAGTATTTGGGCACTGGATGAATAGTTTGAATGTGTTTGAGGAAGTGAGTAGCAGTGTTAATTCTCCCAGATCTGAATTTTATGACACAGAGAAAACATAAAAACTCCCTTCTGTGCTTCTGCCATGTCAAGAACCTACTCTGAATGGAGGAAGGTGGGTGAGCACAAAATGCCTTTTCTCAAAGCCAGAAGGAGGACTAAGGATGGGATGCCTGGGCTTGGAGCCAGGAGTGAGGCAGGGACTTTGGAGAGCCAGGGGAGAGCAGACTTCAGAAGCTGGGAGAAAAAGCTGTGCCTCACACTCCCTCAATGCAACCTCCCTGCAAATGAAATATTCCCAAAATAAAGTAAATAACCCCTGCCATCTGCTTTTAGTTAAAAAATATCAAGAGGTAGTTTGTTGTAATACTTGTATATGAAATGGATTATTTTAATTATTCTGGTTTTATCTGACCTGAACACTTCCAAATTCTCCCCAAAGACAAATGGAAAAGATCAAAGTGCTTGTGTGAGGTTTTAAGCACTTCAGTGAGGAGTGATGATGTCTCCTTACTGTCAGGATACAGTCCTGAAGCAGACTGGTCTGTTATTAAAGACTTCTGAATCTCCTTATATATCTCACAAGGTTTCTGAAAGTAATACCAGATGAAATAATATATTAAAGCTGCTTAATTATTCAATTAGATGCAATCTCTTTTGTATAATACTATGGAAAGATGAAAGCTGCATGTCAGTGATAAATATCTAATGGCTACATTTAATAAACTGTTAAGAAAATTCATTTATACTAAATTTTATTTTACTGGAAATTAGTTATTAAAAAAGGAGACATTATTTTTTCTTAACCAGGTTTGGAAATCAAGATGCTATTTTACAGGAAAGAGAATCAGACAAAGAAACCTTAACTATTTTTATCCAAGTATTCATGGATTTAATACATGTAATCTAATTTTCCCCATCTAAGGAAGCACTTTACAGTCCAGCAGTTAAGTACTGTTAATACAACTTATAATTGTGGCAACATATATGTGAAAAATTGCAGAAGTTTTAACCATCCTATTGATAAAATTATCAATAAATAAAGGCAAAGATGAGATGCCACTACAGAACAAAATCCATGCAACCTTCACTTTCAAAAGAAGGAACTGAGAAAAAACCCTGCAGGTCTGTTGGGAGCAGACATTGGTACAGGGCCAAAGAAAACAGAGCCTGTGCTCAGATGAGAAGAAAGTTAAGTCTACTTTCCCTCATCTCACTTCTCTGAAAGGAGACCTTTGAACAGTACAGGGACTCTGGTGAGTCACAAACTTCATCACTGTTTAATTTATCACCTGAAAAAATGGGGTAACATAACACTTTCTCAAAAGCTGTCATAATGAGAGGAATTAAATCAGTGTCAAAATACTTCTCATTTATTTATCAAAACACAGTTGTGATATGCTATCAGGAAAGGTATGATGGAAAAGCACATTATCATTTCTATGGTGGGGAGAAGATAGAGACAGTATGTTTAAAAAAAACATATCAAAATCTCTTTAAGGACGGGGCTGAGCAGTCAGGTATTTTTCAGTTGACGTAGTAAATGATAGATGTCAGATGAAAGGATTTGTAAATTCATGTTAATGATGTTATTAAATACACTATTTCCATATGAGAATATCTGAACAAAATGCCCAAGTAAATATTTTGACAGCTTTGTTTCACACTGAAAAAACGGCAGAAGTGCAAAGAGACAGAAGGTTCCAAAGTAAATCACTCTGCAGCTTTTACTGAAATATGCTTTGAGAGGTGTACTTGTGACCTTCCATAAAATTAATTCAAAGATTTAGAAACACAAATAATTTGATTTAGAGCCATAAAGCAGGATTAGAGTTCCCTATTCCATTTTTCTTCCTTTGTTAAATTTAGTGACCATTTATGGTTATGGAAATTAGTAAAGAAATCTCTTTCCTCTGCATAAACTAAATAGGACAATGAGCAGATTCTGAAAGATGGAAGAGCTACTGACTCCAACTGAGGAAAATTTACCATGGTCCTGAGCTTCCCTTTCCTTCTCCACTCAAGCCATACATTAGTGCTTATCAAAGGGGTAAGAAAGCTACTCCAAACCCATTCCCTATAGGAAGTACTTTATCCAGGATAATATTAATAGCTAAGCCAGAAAAGGTTTGGTTCAGGGAAGGTTGTGTTAGTCCAGCTGCTTTTCCAAAGCTCAGCTGAATGAGTTGCATCATAAGCATTTACTAATTTGGCTGGAAAATCACGCAATCATTGATGTTTCTAAAACTTATTTCTGAATGAGTTGAAAATACCACAGAAATACTTGCAACATCTCAGAACTTCCAGGTATAACTAAGCATAAAAGTCTTAGAACCTGACCTGTCAGAACCTCCCAAACAGCTATTTTGTTTCTAGGAACCAGAGCTGCTTATCCAACAAGCTGGATATGGCAAAATACATCAAAAATATTTTTAAGTACCTAGGATCTTCATAATTCAATCCACAGCTGTGGAGAGGACTTGCTAGAGATTATTAGAATGAAATTATTTTACACAGGAATTCTGTCCATCTGGAGCATTTCCAGGATAGTATTACAGATACCCAGAATATATTGCTAAGGTTTGTTTCCTTCCCAGAAATTCTTGTTAAAAATAGCTAAGATTGGCTCTGAGCCACTTAAAAGGGGTTTGTTGTTGTTGTTCTTTCTTATGGTTGCTGTTTTTAGACTCTTTAGTAAATGATATTATTTGTCAGCATTACCTTGAACTGACAAATTTATCTTCAGCAGCAACTCAAAAAGCCTCAGTGCCCATTCTGGCTTAGAAGTGTTGTCACTTATAAATCAGCAACATGCAGTGCCTCTCATCTGCAGAGAGCCAACAGCTTCTTAATTCAGGCTCATCTGAGTGCTAACCTGGTTATTCAGTTTCCAGAGCCAAGTATTCCTGCACAAGCACTGTCTTCTGTTCAGTGCCAGTGCAGGCATCTCTTCACCATCTGCATTGCAAAATTGGATTTGGATGGAAGACCTTTCTTTTGGTGAGCACTCTTCACACAGAGTCTGGCTCACTCACTCTGGAGAGCTGTATTATTTATAAGTGGAAAAAGACCAGAGATATAGATAAAGAACAGTAATCTGCATGATCTCACTAAATTAAGAGTAAAATATATTCATGTGCTCTTGCAAAGCAGTGAAATTGTTGTATTAGAACCATAAAAAGCAGCTAACCCAGCAAGAAGTTAATTACAGTTTAAAAGCAATTTCTGCACAATCTGACATCCTGTGGATGTCATGTGGGGGTTAGAAAAACACTGGCATGTCTCCAACACATATCTACATATCACTTGCCATCAAGACACAGAAAAGTGAATCCAGAAGTCAATGACTCTATCACAGGGAATGAAAATCATCGACTCAGGCTGCCACCAGACATCTTGATTAAACAGGCAGAAGCTGAATAGTGCTGTTACTGAGAGTGTAATGTGACAGTCACAGAATCCTATATGCACAGTTTGAATAATCAGAGGATAATGAGAACACTGATACCTGGAAATGGGTATCAAAAAGCCAACTCTGAAACAGGAGTGTATCTGACTTGCTGCAGCAAGGCTGAGAAGGATGAGAAACCCTGAAAATGTGTTACAGCTATAGTGGTATATTCTAAATGCTACTATATTCTAAATGCCAACACTGTCATTTGCACAGTAATAGTTTGAGGGGAGAAAAAAAAATCTTTTCTTGTTCAGAAAATTCAATGTGAAATCTCAACATTCTACGGCTCAAAGACGAATCCAATGCTGTTACCCACAAAGCAAAGCCAGAGTGAGAGTGAGCAGGGAGGAATCACAGACCCCCAGTCCCTTCTGCTGGAAGGCAGCTCCAGTAAAACTGCATTTGTTTCCAGGTGTCACATTCCAGAAGGATCGCAGGCACAGGAGTTCAAAGAAGAGCAACAGAGCACATCAGGGACTGGAAGGAGCAGTAGGAGAGGAAGGATCATGGATGTGCTGCTTCACTGGAGGGGCAGTGAGACTGAGAAACCCACTCAGCCACCAGCAGGATGTAAACATCAGGATGGGAGAAATTATTTACAAACTGTGGGGCAACACTATGGTTTAAAAAACCTTGCTTAATAACAGGTGCAACACAGCAGAACAATTTTTCTGCTTCATATACCCTACCAGCAAGCTTTGTCTTCTGCAGAAGGTAATGTGCTTGAGCATGATAACAGGATAGCTCTAAGCAGCACAAAATCTGTGGAGTGAATACACCCCCTCCACCTACCCCCACCAGAATAACTGCTGGCATACCCACACACTAAAAATAGGACAGGTGTGGGCATTGCAACAGAGAGCTTTGTAGAGCTTGTGAGTAACGTCAGGGCTGCTAGGGAACTGCAAACAAACTGAGGTGGCTTCATCAGATGAAGTTACACAAGGGAGTGTAGGATAATGACAGGGTAACTCACTCTCAGCAAGCTGAGACTCCTTTGCCACCAACAGAGACAGTGGCTGCCTTTAAAATGAAGAAGATCTCATTTTCTTAACATCAAATGGAAAACTTGCAGATTTACAGACACGCTGCTTTAGGTCGAGGAGAAGAATCTCATTTAGAGGCAGGTCAGGCCCTGGTAAAAATTAGAAGTCAAGCAATATAGAAACTTGGAGAAGTGCTAAAGCAAATTCACTGATCTCTAGAGTATTAGGAAAAGTTCAAGTCTTTGAAATCAGATAGCAGCAAGTGCCTGCCCAAGTTCATATAAAACAGAGCAACCCCAAATGCAAATTTATCCTGTATCTGACTCTGGATTCATGAGGCTTCTTGCAGAACTAATGAATATGACAAAATGACTAAAAGCATGTAGGAATAGATTAATTACATCCATAGTTAATGCTTGCCCCAGAACCTTTAAAAAATAACCCTGGGATTATTAAAGCAAAACTATTCCCCTTTACTATGCCCCTAATCTTTGAGGAATTGCTGCTCTTTCAAGACACCTTAAAGCCCCAATTGTAGAAGGAATTCAGGAACACTGCTGTGTCTAATTACAACACTTTCTCTTAAGTTCACACACTATTTTTATTACTAGCTAATTGAGATTCATTACTTGAGCAGTTCTCCAATATTTTATGAAATTCAAGATAACTGATGAGCTTAGATATATGCTGCACCTTGCAATCAGGAAGGAAACTCAATCTCAGTTTTGGAGAGCAGGGGAAGGAGAAATGCCATTAAATGCTAAAGTTAGTTGCTATTCAGCCCAAGGAGTCAGTCTCTGGAAGGAAGAAAAAAAGACCTGTGTATGTTTGGATGTTTAGTTTATCAGTTACTCTTCATATGTGAAAGCTTAAGCTGTTGATGGTGAAACATCAACACCAGGGCCAAGTTTGAAATGAATATCGATATAGACCAGCAGCAATGAAAATTATTTAAATTCAGAATCAAGTATCAAAAGCCATCACTGACCCTGGCTGAAAAAGTAACCTGTGAGAAGTAAAACAACTTTAAAGGATTATGAAACAACAAAGGAAACTAAATGTGACACAAACCCACTCAAGGTGCTTTAAAACTAGAAACTGTTTTCAACATTAATGAGCACGGTTGTGTTTGTGCAGAAGCTCCTCCAATGGAATCACCTGCCCCAGGAGAGGTTGGATGAATGGGTCTGTGATTTCCTGAAGGGCCACCATCATCTGAGCTGTTTGGCCACAAATCTCAGATGTTGCTGCCCACTTTACAGCCCAGCACCAGCCTCTCCTGGTTCCTTCAAAAATCAGAAAGTTCTGAGTGAATACTAATCCATCTCTTGAGTCCCTTCTCCAGACAGCCTCTACTCCAGAAGGAGTAAAAACTTGATATGCTTTCTACATGTTATTTCTATTTTTACATCTATATAATATATGACATACATTAAAAAAATATCAAACTATTAAAAAAAATGCTTCCAGCAACAGCCCTCGTATTTCGGTATTCTTTGAAAGGAAGAACAACATTTCAGCTTTAAAATCTCCCAGGCTTGGCACTGTTTGTAATAAAGTTTGACTGAGGACCAGGATCTGTTTCCATTGTGCAAACCCAGCAGATAAACAACTGCCCTGGGTTGTCCAGGGCTGTCAGCAGTGCTGCCACCACACTCAGCAAAAACCACCTTGGGATCTGCAGAGTCAGATGATTTCCTCACGCCATGGGAAATTCTGCCTGTCTCTCACTTTTCTGTTTCTGTAACATGCCCTTGGTTTGTATTATTCTAGAAGCATCTTTTTACTTTAAAGAAATCTCTGACATTCTTTGAATCTTGCCTGAATTTAAATTAGGCAATGAGAAAAATAAGATCTATATAAAGAAAAGTGATATGTACTAACAGTATGGCATAAATAATTCAAAAATAATTGTACCTCAGCACCTTATTTTTCAAATTTTAGTACATGATAAATAGTACTGCGAGGCTTAGGTAATTCACAGCACACATGCAGATAATATTATCTATTATTTCTACTTCAGATGATATGAATCTTGTAGTTTCACATTCCATTAGTGAGGTCTTTTCAGATCTCTCTCTATTCCTTTGATGGGTGATGGAGAAATCCATATGTGCAGATCCATACGGCAATGAACTTTCCAAGCCAAGCACAAGAACAGCAGCTTCTAGGAGAGGGTGGCTTGCCAAGACAAACAAGTTCTGCCAACATTTTAACATCACAGAAGGTCAGTTAGGTTATAATTAAACCTAATTACCATTCTCTAGAATTGCAACATCTTTTCACTTCAAGTCGCCTAATGCTCAGAAAGGATGAATTTTTATTCTAGATTTTCCAAGAATCACATTAAGCAGACAATGGAGTATTCCCCTTACATCTGAATCATCACTTACCATCATAAAGGAACAAGGCATTGTCATCATTAAAAGGAAGAGATTTGACTACTTTATTTAGCCACTAATACGTCATCATTCCTGCTTTTCCCTATTCCTCTGAAGTAATTCCCTATTCCTCTGAAGTAATTGGGTTTTTTTTTCCTTCTGTTCAGTACCACTCTGGGGTTTTTCCATTATTTCAAATTTTTTTTTCCCCAGAGTTTTATAACCTTTCTGCTTCAGCTCCCTACTTTTAATCCTCTCTGTATCTTCAGATCTTCCTGTGTGCTCCCTGGGCAAGCTGGGGATCTGACAGCAATAACTTTTCTCTGCCAGCTGCTGCCTTGGAAGAGAACTGTGCTGGGAACCACCTGAACTCATCTTACCAAGGAAAAGATGAGATAAAAATTAGTAAAGCAAAGTCTTTTTTTCTCTCCCTTTTTCCTTTTCACACAGGCCAAGAGAAAGTGAGAGAGGGGGAAATGGAAAAATCAGGAGTCATTTGGCTGCTCTTTCTCCATCAGGAGTGTAAACCTGGTCATGCTCAGCCTGGTTTCATTCAAATGAGCAAGGAACTGATCTGGGCTATCAAAGTCACCCAGCTCATAGGGGAGACCCTTCAGCTCCTCAGGTGCAGTAGCTGGTTCTGCAGTTTGAGCTGGCATCAGCTGCTGCTGCTGCATGTGGCCATGCCATCTGCATGGTGAAAAAAGCCTCTCCCAGCTAGGCTGGCCTTCCAACAAAATGGCAATTTGATCCCTCTGGAGACTGGAAAGCATCAAGGACCATTTGTTTTTAGAATCAAATGACAAAGCTGGAGAACTGGAAGACCTGCTCAGCTTGTGGCACACTGTGCCAGCACTGGGGACCCCAGCAGAGGGGGCACAGGATGGCAGTGCTGCCAAGGGGAGCCAGGGCCTTGGTGCAGCCCTTGGAACCCTGCTGCTCTGCTGCAGGGCTGCTCTGCTGCAGGGCTGCTCTGCAAGCAGCAGGAAGAGCAGGATGCAGTGAGCAGCCCTGCCCTGCACACTGTGTGCCTGATTCCTGCCATCAGTGCTCTCTTCATTGACTCCCCTGGACTGACAGCACGAGGCACAGCTTTGTACAGCTGTGCTCTCCTGCTGCAGACAGTCCCTCAATAAATAAAAATGACAGTTCCAGTTATCATATGGCACACTGAGTCCCACCTGTCCTACAGGAGATGCACATGCCATCAGGCAGTTCAGATGCCACCTCACCCTCACTTCTGTCATGGAAGGCTTTTATTGTGGGTGGGGCAAAACACAAATCCACAGCACTCTTTTGTTTACTTCCAATTATATTAATTTCTTGCATCTATAAGATTTACTTATCCTCCCACAGATTATTCATGCCTGTAGCCCTGCAAAAGCATGTAGACTGAAATCCTTCACCCACTCAATATGCTGGTGAGCTTGCAATAGGGTTTCCAGAACCTGGATTTTTGTCTCCCTTCCCCAGCTAGTCTATTACTTCTTAGATTCATTTAAATCCAGTTATTTCTTTTGCAGTCTTACTGGGTTGAAGAAAAAGGTCTGAGGTGTAAGAGGACTGTTTTTCTATAACTGTAAATTGTTTTTCTATAACTAATAGTGGTTCAAGATGGTCCAGGCACATTTGGGGCTAGAATGGTGACTATGGCAATGTTTGCCTGGTAGTTCAGCATCTTATGACTACCCCTGTTAAGTCTACAAAATTCAAATTGTCTGTTGCTGAAATAATCCCTCACAACCTATTGCTGCACATACAACCCATAGACTCTGTATGACAAGACCAAATGACAGAGCTGGTTTTCTATTTCAGGGTAACTCGGTACAGGTTAAGTGAAACTCTAGAATCAAATTTGTTCAAATATTAGTTCAAATATAATTTCCTATTCTCCCATGTAACAAGACAAAAATCCATAGAGATAATAGTGGAATAACAAGCAAAACCCTACAGCTTGTTCCTTTACTTTGCAAACCTGAAATGCATTATCTGGAGATCCACCATTTACCAGAGCACACACAGCAGAGAGCAGCTGAGCGCATGGTTCAAAGTTATCTGTCAATCCATTTGCAGTTCAAAACACTGGTGAACTGCTCCAGCTGTTTTTCAGATCAAAAATATTATTGTCATTTTGCTATCTCTGCATGCTGAGGGTTATGTAACAAAAATGCACATGTCCCTCTGCCTGGAATGCAATTAATTTCCTCCCTCCCCACTGCGAGTGGTAAGTAACAATTCAGACAGTCTGGATGCTTCAGTTTTGAGCACAGGCAGGGATGCAACCCTGGATGAATTCCACATGGTAACCCACTATTTGTAACATGCCAGTCTTCTGGAGGTCTTACAGCCAGGGTATGTTTTGCAGTTTGGAAAAAAATAAACATTATTTTCCTGTTTGTACATGACCTCTTTACTGTCTGTGGGGTACCCTGAGTGCTTCACTGCAGTTTTTTAGTTTAAGCACAGACTTTGCTTTATGCTGGTATTTTAAGTCTTACAATAAGTGTGCTAACTGGCTGAAGGGATTGCTAACAATCTGAAATCAGCCACTATACTTGCTGTACACTTTGGTATGCAAAAATCAGTCACCGTACACTATTAACTTTAAAATAGTGGCAAAATCCCATCTTAATCTACAAATATCCAAACATTCTGCAGGTGGGTGAATTCAGACTCTGTAATGCTTAACCACTCCATGGAATTTGCTTTTATAAAGAGAACAACTGGAAGTCCTTTGCCTAGAACAGAACACTCAAGAAACAAAACTCATTTTCTCAACCCAATCTTTTTTGGAATGTGCCTTTCATCTCTGTAAGTGTAGCTAAGCCCATGATATTTATATAACAATTGTAAGATCTTCAGGACAGGAGCTGCCTTTCTATAAAATGTTTGCACCATACTTAACTTCTCTCTGCTGTTGCTGTAATAGAAACACAATGGGGTGATCAACTCTCCTCCAGGGTGTCAACTGAGATGAAACATTAACTTAGTACTTAACTGCAGCAATTTCCTTTAATGTGTTATTGCTTGGTACAGCTTGCTCTGGGTTACTGGTTTACAGCTTACTTCTGTAGGCAGCACCTGCAGAGGTTTTACTGTTCTTACCTGGTTAAATAGGCCAGAGCCCGCTCACATCCCGATGGCTTTTTGGGCTCCACCTTTTTTATGGGGATTCCAGCTTCCCTCATCAGCTGTTTCTCCTTCTTCTTGCGCTCTTTTTTTAATTTTCTTTCCAGTTTTCTCTTTTCCTCTGGAGTAAGTTCTTCCTCTTCCTCTGCAATAAGCTCTTCCTCTTCTTTTGTAGCCTGAAATAATTAATGTTTAAATGAAGTGTTTAACTTTCTATAGGAAAGTGAACAAAACATGCATAAATATAATTAAAGGGCACAGGTAATATTTAAAACCAGAAGGTTCAGGTTTCATATTTTTACTGTTCACTGTACTTCCATCACCTCTCTGCTATGCCTAACTCCCAAAACTGCAAATGCTGCACTCAGGGAGATCTGTCAAACTGCCCTCTGTAGATGTTGACACTGCTCTGAGAACCACAGGAACCTTCCACCTATGTATTAAACATCATTTCTAACACTTCTTGTGCTGTTTGTTCTCCCACACTCGGTCCTGAGGAGGGATGTGATCAGCAGAGGCTGTTTCACAGTGGATGGAGGGTTTGGATGATTTTTCAGCACTCCCACATTTCAGTGGGAGCAGTAAGGTTTCCTGACGATCTTCAGTTTGTGTTTGCTGTGTAACCACACACTTCCCTGGACTGAGAAAACCTCTGTCTGCCATGCAGAGGCTTCATCTCAATTATGCCAAGGGCAAAGATGTGACAACTCCTTCCTTCATCCAAGACCTCTTGGAGATCCTTTAGCAATCTTGAGGAAACACATGCACAATCTTCAATAAACATACACAGATACATATCTCACAAAGGCTGACATTTCTTTAGGTTTGCAGGCAGAACAGTTAATTATTCACATCTAAAACCATATTACCATAAATATATGCATCAGTATATCCCAAATGAAAATAAATATTTTACATACAGATGAAGAGCTTTAAATAGTTTATCTGACTATAAACACTGTGTTTATCCTGGAAAATCCAGTGTGAGATTATGTTGTGTAGAAATAAAATGGTGTTCCAAAGCAAGATGAGATTCATTCCAGGCATTCCCAGATGTCTGAGGGACGTCCTTGCCAGGTATGGTCCTCTGCTAGAGCCTGGGACACCCACGGAGGCCAACTGGGTGAGAAGGAAATGCTCTTCCTCTTCTCCCTGCTGCCCCCTCACCTGGTCAAGGAATCTGTGACTGGAACCTGAATGCACAACAAGATCAACTGCTTTATGGCAAGAGTGGTTAAAACCACTTCATAAATTCACAAATCCCTGGTGTTACATTAATTTGTGTCAGTCAAGGGCTTTGAAACACAAATCCAGACACAGAGCTAAATAATGTTATTCTTGCTGACATTCAACCAAAGAATGTTAAACAAGGTAATACCTGAACACAATCTTATTTGCCAAAGACACCTGTTGGGGTTTAAACATTTGTTCAGTGTCAATTCACCTATCATCTAAGCTGACTCTGACTCATCTTTTCAGCTTGGTGTTTTCACAGACTGAAGAAAGCTTAAGAAAGCAGAAATCAGAACTAATGGAAGTAGGACACTAAAGTGGAGTTGCTTTTTCTTGTTTAAAATACTTTTTAAGTACTTTTATGGAAAGGCCAGCATTCATTGCAAACACATGCAAAAAAGCAACATATGTTGCATTAGTATAGAAGACATTTTATAGTTCATGCTGAGAACAAAATAATATTTAGGGTGAAGGTAGAATTGAATTGTTACACAGGAAACAACGTTTTCATTTGAAAAGCCACCCTGGTACTTACTAAAATAACAATCCAGCCACACAAAGCCCTACAAAACACTGAGGGTGGTCATTTATAAAGTGTTTGTAAAAGATTACTACAGCAGCTGTCCAACAGACGACACACTACAGTTAATCTTCTTTTAAAAATAATGTAATGAATTTGTTTACTTTTCTGTGAGCCATGAAGCTTTCAAATAAAGTGACTGTGGCACATCATTAGAGCCAGTCTGATAAAGAAGCCTCTGCTTCTTCATACTTACAGTAAATGCATATCTTGGTAACTTCCCTCCCCCCCCTCCCCACATTCCTCGCATTATCAAAAAGCTTTTTATCCTTCTCCCTGACTGCTCCATTAAAAACAAAACAAGTTGCTCCCTCTCTGTAGGTCCCAACGTAAATACCAAGCCCTAACAACGTTTGTTTCCAGCATGGATGGGCTGTGGGCTGTCTGACACAGGAGCATTGTTCTCCTGCAGGGCTGTCCTGGCAGGAAAGGGTCGGGATTTACAGCTGGAGGAACGTTCTGCTGCCCCACAGCATCATCCAGGGAAAACTGGATCAATCAGCCTCTGAATGGGACTCCCAGCACAGGTACTGACAGAGTCCTCACAACAGCTCAAACAACTTGTCCAGTTCCAAATATACTTTTATCCATCCAGGTCAACTTGGTTAATTCAATAGGATGTGCCACAGTCTGTCCTAGACTGGTTTTTAATTTGAAAACCTCAGGTGTTATGTGCTTCAGAAAATACCTACATTGGTGGTGTAGTCTGTACTGAAGCTGAGGGTGATTTTATCAGTGAGGGTAATTTAATAGCAATTTATATTAAAAAAAAATCTTCCCCCAAATCTGGGGTCTTGAAAGAAAACAAAACCAAACCTTCCACTGGAATTAAAATCCTAGCTGTATTTATTATTTATTAATCTATTGATGCACCTCTCCTTTCCTTAAATCAACAGCCTGTGATTTTAATTTTGTTTTCCCCAAACCATTAGCGTGACTGTTCATCTGGAAGATGTTTGTGACCCATTTGGATTAAGAGTTTTAGTGTTATGTCATTATTTAAACTAAAAAACCCCACCACAGGACTTCATTGTTTTGAGGTCATAAATATTCCAGGTTGGCTCCTTCTATATTTATAAAGTGACATCACAATTTGTAGCGCTACAATTTAGCCTTAACTACAACATTGTAAAGTCCCTATTTGAGCATGTGAGACACTTGTTTATTGACATGATAAATTTAAACCACATGCACACAGAAAAACAGCACTTGCTTATTTGCAAAGCCTGCTGAGAGCTACCACACCACCTTGGGTTGTGGGCTCATTAGATCTCAACCTAAACAAGGTCAGGCCAGGTCAGCACACTTGAATGAATGACATTCAGAGGAGAGCCAGTGTTTTCTTGTGATTAAGGAGGTGGGAGTCTTCCACTTGTAAACTTTCCAGAAGGCCTGAAAAGGTGCTAAAAGGGATATTGCCACTGGATGCCATTTTTTGAGTGAAAGGCATACCCCAAATCTTTCACACTTTTGCTCATAAAAGCCCACGTCAGCTTTGCACAGGCACAGAGATATAAGCAAGCAAATTCCCAAAGTTTGTATCATACCATGTCCATCTGCTGGCAAAGTGCTGTGGGTGCCAATACGCTGCCTTTCATCAATGCCAGTCTCCAACTTTCTGAACTGTGTGTAAATATAGCAATATGCTCTAAATAGTCCAAGACATCTGACTCAAAATAGCTGGAGGCTTCAGCTGTAGCACTTTTAGATACCAGTTGAAGTTTTCCATCATTCTTTGTAATCTGGAAATATTGCACAAATTCGAAACATTTTATAAATGATCCTTAGAAGTGAGCTTACAATCATAAATGGGGAGCCAGCTCACACAGACAGGAAGTGTTTAATACTATAAAGCAGCCCTGCTAAGCAATACAGAACAGAGAAATACAACTAGAACTGTAAGAGAAACTAGCAAAAAGATGTACAGGTTCCCTTGAAGATACCTGATCTGTTTGGAGAGTGGCAGAACCAAACTGGTGCTGTTTTTGAGGGCAGTTTTTGTATCTGCATAAAAGCTTCTACTCCCAGGGGACTATGAACTGCAATAGCTGAGCAAGCAGCACCAAGAAGGGAATAACAGCACTAATAACAGCAAACTAATTGTGCTGTGCTTCCACAGAGCACTAAGTGCATTTTTATATTTGCTTCCAGTCCTTGATGGCCGCACACTTAAGTAGAACTGAAGATATCTCCTAAAGACTTCTGTTCCTCCTCCTCACTCCTTCAAAATTCCCACATTTGCACCCCTGGCTGTCCTTAAGCCAGCACACAATAATGTTGGCAGAGTCAGAAACTCTGAGGAATTGCCACAGTGAACAGAATACCCATCTATGACATTCTGCCTTTGGGATTCATCTCTGTAGGTCTGAACTTCCTGCCTGATCAGGGTTTTGGCTTTGCTGCCAAACCTATAGAAGGAACCACAAACCAAGCCACAACACCAAATTCACTATTTATTAGAACCAGTGAATCCAGCTCCTCCAAAACCAATATCCTTTTATCCTTTTCTCCCAGTGCAGCACCAGAAGTCTGTACAACAGCAAAGCAAGCAACAGCAGAAATTCAAAGAATTAAATAACAGTGACAAATATATAAAAAGGACATCAAATTTTTGAACTCCAGAGAGTTCAAAATGGAGGGGAAATGGATTATATGGCTTATTTCATAGTAGGAGCATTGTATCACCTTGTTTGTTCACGAAGCTCATGTTATTTCATAACTTTTAACATAGAGAAATGTCAAAAGGGGCTTTGTTCACTGACCAAGAGCTACTGACACATTATATAATGGCTTCTGCTTAGGAGCAGCCTTTTGCCCCCCAAATGCCCTGTGGACAACATCAGCATGCAAAATGTCCTGTTTCTGCCTCACACAATGCACATGAACCCAGATAAATAACTGGCCATCTGCCAGCCTAAAAACAAAAAGCGGAATCTATAAACACAGATCAAAACCCACAGAGAAGAAAGGCTGGCAGACCCTTAGACAAAAGGTTCATAAAAGAAAGATTGACAAATTATTTACTATCCAAGGCTGGCCAAAGGGTTGTGCTACAACTACAGCTAGAGAATTTGCATAAAACAGTTCAAGGCCATACAAAATTTAAATAATTATTTTCTACTATTTAGCATTCCATGAAAAGAAGAAGTATGACCAGAGAGGGCATTTGAAATTTCATTATCATGCAGAAAGCAAATTTTAAATAAAAAGCAACATGTAGAAGTACTCTTTATACAATGTCTCTAGCGCTTACACAGGAAGACTTTTACAAATTATGTACTGCTCAAAGGAAAATATGACATTTTTGGTAAAAGCAAGGTGTTTGTAGAATCTCAACTCCTCACAACAAAAACACTGGCAGTAATTTATATTAAGTTGATTAGGAAAGCTTTCTGTAGATTCAACCCAGGCAGAGAAGCCTCAAACAAGTTCAGCAGGAAACCAGATTGAAGTAAGAACAGCTTTTTTATCTTTCTGTTCCAGAAAAGGATTCTTTTTGTGGTCATGTAAATGTTGGGACTTAGTTGTTTTTTTTTTAAAGCCTCCTTGTGTATACAGCTACAGTATCTCAGGAACACAAGGGATCAGGTAGCACCCTAAACTTGCAGCTGTAATTTAGAATAGATGCACCTTGATGAGTTTGAAACCTGGTTTAATTTACAACTGTGTGATCTTTGCATGTCTCAGATTTACAGCCAATTGCGAAGAGCACATAAAGTGCTATCATTAGCAACTGCTGAATAAGAAGAAATTGAACAATTTACTGAATTACATGAAAGCATTTACAGGCACACAGAATACACAACTTAAAGAATGCAGCTTGTTGAATTCCACTTTATAGACTGTTAGTCCTATAAAGTACATACTCCTGTGCTCTGGCAGATTAAGTTCTGAGGCATAAATTAGGATCGTATTGTATTTCTCATTTTTCTCCACCAGTATCACAGCCCTGAGTACAACAGAAATACTTGAGACACCACCACAACTGCAGACTCGGGGAATGCAGCTTTGCTTCATTTGCAACTACAGTGCGGCCAGGAATTTTCACATATTTGCTGAAGGATTTTGCTTACTCCCCCTACTCTTAATTAAACCGTGTTAAGGAATCAGGAGAACACGGAACTGGAAAAAAAAAAAAGAACTCCCTCGGAAATCATTTGTATCCACATCCCTGTGGCTTACACACAGCCCTTTTAACCCCTCCCCAGAAACGCAGAGGAATTTTAATAGAAGGAGCACGAGACTGTCGCAGCACTCGGCGCTTTCATTGCCACCAAAGTCGCCCCCTTTAGTGGTGCTGACAATTTCTTCTGAGGCTTAAAAAGGCTTTGGGCTGTGAGAGGAGGTAGAAGCAGAGCAGAGGCTGTTTTGAAATCCTTGCTGGAGAATTAGAAAAAAAATAAATAAACCAACCCCAAACCACGAGCTCGATCTCCTCCAATGAAAGAGGTACCACAGGGTGTAGGCAGGTTGCCAGGCGAGCTCGGCAGCGTGACCGCACTGCATTGAGTTTCTTTAATGAAAGCCAGGAAAGAACACATTACACAGTGTTTCTTCTGAGAGCCAGCGAGCCTCCAGTGATTGAAATCAATAAAAACAGTCGGCAAGGGGCCCAGTGGGGGAAGAGAGAAATCTCCACTACAGCATTCAGTTTGCTTTCCACTTTCTCCCTCCCCCTCTAAAGTTAAACTCCGAAGATCACCATGACAAGCTACTTCGCTTCCAGCGCTGGGAAGACGCTGGTGGGGATTTAAAGGAAGCGAGCGCTTTCCTTCGCCTCCCTGCCTTCGCTCTCCCCCCAGCGCGGAGGAAATGAAAGGCTTGTTCGGAATTTGAATCCCGCCTGGAAAAACTTCATTGGACAAGTGCATCGTTCTGCATTTCAGGAAAGGGATGGATTTTACGGTCAGAGAATGCTAAAAGGTGAGAGGGAGAAGCAAAGCAGGAATCTGATCCAGCCGGAGCCCACGAACAGGGTAGGATGTCCAAGCCGGCGGAGGGGACCTGTGGAGCTGCGGGACGGACTGCGAGCAAGTGCCTGAGATCATCCACATCCTGAGGCACCTGGAACGCCGGAACACGTGACGGACACGCCAACCCAGGTAAGCAGAACCTGCTTTTGACAATCCCCCGTGCCGCGTCCGAAAGCCCAGAGACCCTTGTGCTCCAGCCTGCACAGTCTGCCCCACGTCCGCCCTCGTTAACCTCGGGCGACTTAACGCTAAGCTTGTCCCGTCTGAGAACCGTGTCAGGCCACTAATCCTCACTGAACTATAAACCGTGCACAAAAGCCCTTTGTTTACCCGTTTTGTGTTGAATTTGCGAGCTGACAAGGTAGGACAGGGCCATTGCGTAAGTGCAGCCCCCCCAGGAGCTGCCGCTCCACGCGGGCCCGCTCGGAGCAGGGGAACGCGGCTGACCCCGCACGCTGGAGCTGCCTGTGATCTATCTGAGAGAGCGCCACTAATGGATTTCTAATATGGTCCATATTTATCTATTTTATTTATGTATTTTAATCACCATAGCAGCCACATACAGAACATACTTGCACCGAGTTCCATGTGCTGCTCTGCACCGCGACTTGCAGCGTGCATGCACGGGGGCTAGGCTGATTGTTTTGTCAGAAAGAACTTGGCAATCAGTTGTTAACACAGCCAAGGGGGATTTCTGACACGTTGTTTAGGAACGACCGACACAGGTTTATGCAGCACGTGTGTATTTGCCGTTACCCTAATGCAAACAGGCTTTATCCCCAATAAAAATGGGGAAGGCACAGATAACAGCTGTAGGTTACAACATTCTTCTCAAGTTTTTGGCCAACTTCAGATGATTTACGTAGACCTCAGTGAGACACAGAGAGTGAAATCAAAGCCTGCCTTCCGCAAGGCAAGCAAAAATAACGATAGCTCCATCTCTTCTCCAGCAGAGACAGGAATTCACTGAGACAGATAATAAATAGGTGCCTGTGGAGCAAGAGCAACAGTGCTTGTCCCCCTCACGCTGGTCATCAGGAGATGTTGACAGCAACACACATGCTCACTGCTGGAGAGGGACTGGATGCCTCCACTGCCACTTAAATGTTTCAGAACCTCTTTATCCACAGCCTGTAGGGCACAAAGTCTGAAGGTAGAGAGAAGAGACTCCAGCTCAGTACCAGCAGACAGAATGCAGGAATTTAGTACAGCAAGTGCAGATGTGCATCTGCAGGTGCAGCGTTGCTCTTTCCTTGGAAAACACACACTGCTAAAGGGTCATTTTGTTATTTGCACGTCACACAGAAATGGATGACTCACCCACTTAAAGAATGACTCGGAGAACACCCCCATGACCAAAAGTAAATGCCCTAAGTTGAAGCATGAACTGTTCTGATAAAGCTACAAAAATAGCTGAGGCAGTATTTAAATAGTAAGAAGTTTCTAGACCAATTTATTAATCCAGTTTTGAACTTTTCACACAAAAGGATTCCAAAATTATAGCTGAAGGTGTAATTAAAGAACAATCATTTACAACAAAAAAGCAAAGTTATGATTCATAATAGAATAGGATCCTACATGGAGTTCTGGGCATACCCACAGACCCACAATTCATTCTGCAGAGTCAGTTCTCTGTTTTGCCTCCCCTGCACAGATCCTTTGCAGAAATGACAGCACCTTTATAGCTCAGGAATCACAGCAATCATTCCCACACCAATCAACAAGTCTGCTTTGCACTGCTCTTGGAGCTAAATTTATCCTTATGCAGAGGAACTCATTAAAGTCTTTATTTAACATTTCAGACAAGGAAAGCTTAGGTGGGACTTACACAACACATACTGCTTGTACTGACATTCTCAAGCTCAAGTGATATTCCTTCCCATTACTCCCTCATCAAAAATAGAATTATTACCTTTAAAATGTGGGATATTTTTGTTCATAGTGATGCATTTTTCAGGAGCCAAGTGGCATGAGTGACCACTGTTAATGGAATATCTTCTTTTCAAGCACACAACATAGAAAGAAATGTATTTTCTCCATCAGAAGTTGTGATCAAATATGGATATTCTAGCAGTCATACCAGGGTTTTTCAGGCCTGTCAATGTTATTATAGCTGATTCTGTGCACAGTGACCTATCCTTCAGACTCTGCCTCTGGAAGAATCCCATGTTGCTTTGCTGAGTTGGGTACAAAAGAAAAGAACTATTGGGAACCAATTCCTCATGTTTCTATCAGTCTTGGAGGTCCCATATCAATGGGAGTACTTTGTCCTCAACAATGAAACACATCTTCATCAAAAGCAAGAGTTCCTAATAGTTCATGGCAATTGTCCTTACAGCAATGCTTGTTGGTAAAAGAGCTGTTTGAAACCAGTCCATAAGGTTTTGAAACAGTCAGAAAACTAGATGGAAGTATTTTAAAGGTGGAAGGACTGACACTTTGTTTTAACATCCCCCATGTAAGTCTTTATGAAGGAAAAGATCTGTGATTATAAAAACCAAGTTGAATGGCCATTCAAAAAATGCTGAAATTCAGCATTAAGGGTGCAAACACAAGAGTCTGTTGAACACCTGGACAGCCTGTGTTCAGTGAAACAATATTCACGCCTGCACTGGGGGGAAAAGAGTGTTGCCATCCCTTTCAAATGAACATGATCTGACACTTCTTGAATATGGTAAAGCTTCAAGGTGTCTCCTTTCCTATTTATACCAGTGGTTCATGTTCACAGTGCTGGATTCACTCAGCTGAGTATATTTAGTTTGCTCAGTCTCAAATTGACAGCTTCTCTGTAATGTACCCATTCTGACTTAAAAATGGAACATAATTAACATACAGCTGGAGAAGGTACATTTTTGCCATTTATGGGAAAGATTAGTGAAGCTGAAGATTAAATATTAAGTAGAAAATAAATGTTATTGGTCCATAGGAAAGGTGGTTTTCCCTGCAATACAAACAGGAATCCTTGTATTTGACTTAGGAAGACATTTTTTGTTAAAAACAAGGTCAACAAAACCCATAAAAAACTTCATACCTCCTTACCAACAAGCTGTCACTGTCTTCAGCTGCAGTTAACAGGATGTATAGCTACAGGGAATGAATGTCCTGGGACATACACACTACTCTCAAACCCTCCAGATTCTCTCAGACCTAGCAGAACTTTTTTTCCTGAATTTCTTAGTAAAAACCAGCACCAGTTTTACTCAGTTATACCAAGACCTTCTTCAAAACCAAGCAAAATATTCCAGAATTCGTTTGATCCATACCTGCATTTATATACACTCAGCTGCACATGCACACGTAGGCAGGAACACGCAACTTTCAATTTGTGAGAACAAGACCCAAGAGAAGACACAGGAAAATGGAGTGGGCAGGATTCATTTCTTTAGCAGAATGTGATCATTTCATGATTCAGTCGCCCTAAAATAGACACCCACAGCAGCACTTGGAACATGAGCAGCCTCTCAACTGTCCTGCACCTTCATCCCGAGCAGTATAAGGGTATCAATAACCTGAGCACAGGTTTGCTTTAAAATCAGCTAAATAGTTTGGAAGACAGAGAACTGGACTCTCAGTTTGGTTGAGAAAAGAGAGACACCTTAAACAAAATAAGGAAGAAATGTGATGGGCATTACTGATTTCTGCATTTGACTTCCTGCCTAGTGATAACCAGAGACGGATGATTGATATTGTGACAATTAATTTGTGTGAAATGATCCTTTTTCTAAATATATGTCATTTCCACTAAGAAACCTTTGAACACCTGCATGCAGAATTTGAAAATGTTTAAAGAAACAAGTACTATAAAACTGTATTTCAAGCACAGCTCAGTTGCCACTGAACATCCTGTTTGAAGAAGTTCTTTCTCAAGGAGAATGGTAAGGGAGGAATGTTTTTAAGAGCTGGCATGAATTACACAATCGAACTTTCCTTCAGGTCTGCGTGCTGCTCTTCAAATCCCCATGAGCAAGTGCAAGTGGTACTTAACATGACTGGCAGGGAGAAAGAATTTGAATTTGTTTGTAAGTTTAAAATGGTCTCCTGAAAGTTCCTTAAGAAAATTCCATCCATAATTTTGAAAGTCTTTGAAAATAAAGTGCAACACATTCAAAAATCCTATATATTTAGCAATGCTTTACATGCTTTCTGTTCTTGTGAGATCTCTGGTAACTATACATCTGTGATAACAACTTTTAAGCTCTCCAAATTTATCACACAGCTGAAAATACTGAAATGACATCTGGTTTTTATAGCATCAGGTGTGCCTTCATTATGCGTTTGTGAGGCAGAGCAGAAAATTGAAAAACAATTATGATTTAAGAAGCTAAATTAAAACCTGTTGACTGTTTAGTAAAAATGCTCCATAAAACCTGTTTGTATTCCAGCATACCCCACTGAAAAGCATCATTGTAAAAGCAGCACAAAACAAGGTGTCGGTAGTGTTTGCGTATTTTGGAATTAAGGCATCTAGAAAATTATCCTAAAATCAAATTGTATTAATTTGCATTTCAATAATAAGTAGCTTAAGCATATTTATAAAATAAGTACTAGAATTTACATAAACAAAATTTACAACTCATGATAGTTTTAAAGCCAGGCTTTACCTGCTGAACTTATATTTTACATCTTTAATAAACCAAGTATAAATACAACAGGAAGCAACAGATGCCCACGTAATTTTAAAGTTAAGTACAATACAGAATGGAAAACTACAGATGAAATAATATGTGAAATACCAGAAAGCCTAGACTCAGCAACAGGAGGATTAAGCTTATCACATACCTATTCTGTTATCATGTAATTTTGCAGGGATCAAAAGAAAGTGTTAAGATAGGACCAACAAGGAACTTCTTCATGGCACACAGGGCAGCACAGGACTGGAGATGGCCATGAGAGAATGCAGATGGTCAAAGGTAAAGGTTTGAGTTGTTACTGAACCAAGAGTCAACATTTCCATAGTGCATAGGGATAATGGCTACAGTGGGATTAGACTGCACAGCTTAGGAAGTGAAGTAGTTTATGAAGTAGTTTATCTCCTTTTAAAAAGGAGAGCAAAGGAAGAGAGAGAAACAGCAAATGGAAGGTCTATCTCAAAGGAAACCCTGATCTTCAAAACAAAATTTTAAACAATTAAGTAGTCTGGAAAAAAGCCAAGATGTCATAATTCATTGTTGAATGGCAATAGAAAAGCTTCATATTTCTTTTTGTAATTGCAAACAATAAAATATACTTTGATACAGAAAAATTAAACTAAAATTAAAATGAAAATATTCTGCCTAAATGAGAAACATTCCATTATTGTGAATGTGAAATGAGCAAGCAGATATGATACTTCTCTGTTGAAGACTGAAGTAAAAGTCAATATGTTTCCTAAAACATGTTAAGTAAAATTGCAGTCTCCAAAGGAGACAAAAAAAAATCAAGTTTCACAAAGAAATTTCCTTATCATTTCTTTTTTTAAACTTTCTTTAAAAAATAATGCTTTCCCTTGCATTACTGGGAGCTAAAATTGTACTGGAAGGTCATAAGGTGGAAAATGGAGATAAGATCTCCTGCCAGGGATGCAGGAAGCATGGTTACTGAAATGTGAAGTCAAGGACAACAGGGATCTCTGGAAAAATTAGGGAAGCCAGGAAAATCAGAACCTGTTTTTCTATTAAGAAAGCAAAGACAAAACATTGTACTTCCTGCACAGATTCTTCCAGATTCACTGAGTGAACTCTTCAGTTATTTAAGGCTTTCATAAAATCTGTCATTGAACCTTAAAAACTTTTGACTCCAAAAATTCCAAAGCAGTTTTGAAGCACTGGCTTACCTCCCACTGTTCATGACCAACCAAGCATCCAGTAACAGTAACTGGTGAAAATTCATTATAGATTCCAACTTTCAAGTTACAGAAAGTTGTCACAGCCAGATTTATGTAATTTAAGTACTTGATGACTTAAAGTCTGCCATACTTTATGAAAAATAGGAATAGAAAATCTGAAATAAATACACAAAACACATGAAACAGAGCCAGCAGCAAGGTCAGCAAAGATTGAGGTTGTGCAGAATGATAATAGACCTGGGCCCTACAGCTTCCACAAAATGGAAAGCTGAGCTTAACCACCAAAGGAATTCTGCAGCAGAGGAACAGTGAGAAAAGCTCCAAGTAGTAGGTAATAAAAGTTTGCATAACATTTTTCAACTGGCTTGTAGTTATTTTAGGGCATCTGAGAGTTTAGAAAGGTACCACACCGTGGTTTAACTACTGTAATTAACATAATTAACCATTCTGGTCTATGCTTTCTGATGTTTGGGTGCATGATTCAATTCTAGTTGGAGTCAGGGTTTCTAAATTTCAAGTGTTTTTAAGCATCAGCAGAACATTCTATTACTGCATTGCTGGGCTAGGTTTGGCCAAGGGTGAGATGTTGTGGTTAGCAATATCTGATCTGAGATACAATTTCATAATTACTTCAAGGATTCCTGCTGCTCTAAAGAAGGCAGTGGGAATTATTTGAACAACCAGAAAAAGAACAACAGTGATATATACTGAGAATTCAAACAGCACCCAAAATGGAGAGAAATGCATAAAGTCTGCATACAGGAGGCCCTCACTGGCAAAATATATAGAATGTTCTTAAGCTGACAGTTTTATAACTCTAAATGGTTTCGCAAATGAAATCCAAACAAAAGAGCAGAGATGTACTCTAAATCACTCAGCAATTGCTAGTTAGAAAAACCAGCAACCACTAACTCCTGCAAACAAAAACAGTTGCCTTAGGAAAGCTTAATGAATGGGAAAGATGTCAGAGTTTTTGTTGTTCTTCTTTCAGCTTTATTTTTCTGTATTCCTGAATCTGTACACATAATGATTCAGTTCACCCTTACAAATACTGTATAACCAACTATCAATCACAGCAACTTTTTATATGTTGAGAGCAGTCAGATACCAAGTGATAAAGCGAGTTCAGGCAGAGGGCATATGTTAAGCAGCTGGGAGTCCTTTACTCTGTCTGTAACCTAAAAGCTTAATGTCATTACACAGAGCTCTGATTTCTTCCTTGCCTGCCTTACACTAGAATACCCACATTATATGGAATAGAGATTATTGACTTAATGGAAGAGATACAGCCACATAGTGACTGCAGTGGAACAAACAATGGGCTTATAAATTAGATGGAGCATATTCTGCTTACAGTGAAAGATTACACAACCAAGTGCTGCCGTTAAGGCTCTAAAGAAAGCTTTACACTTATGAATAAAAATCTCAGGTAATAGTTTTAGGAACAATTTAAACCTGCATAAGTCAGTACTGCTGCTGAAAGACACACTCCCCATCTCCCACCTCTTCCTTGGCACAAGTGTTTGCAGAGTTTTGTAACCCATTTGGGCGAAAATTACCCTCTGTCCCCTCACAAAAGTTACTTTATTACTAAATCAGTTTGTTAATTTGATTCACTGTGAACATTTCTGCCAGCAAAAGGAGGAGGTGACACAAAGGTGGAAGCAAGTGGAGGTGCAGCTTGTGGGATCCCACTTTTTGCACCCTCTGGCTGAAGAGACCATTCCTTAAAATAAACGTGAAAGTGTAAAATACGTAATGTTGCTATGTGTATCCTACCTTTTACATACTGGGGTGATGAACTGCAGCTTGTCAACTCTCAGATTACCACAGATCATTTGGTATTTGTTGCTCTTTAGTAACATCATGCATTGCTGTTTTGGGCTTTCAATTATTTCCCTCTAATTTCAAAATGACTGTAGAGGTCTAGTGAAGGCAGAAAGCATCATTTTTGCTTCTAAGGGCCTGAACTCAGGTGTTTCATATTATTAAAAAAATATAATTTTGATTTATTGCGGATGCAGGCAAGTAAATTTAAAAAAAATGGCAACAGACAACCAATATAGCAATTAATAAATGTCTTACAGTGTACAGAACTCACATTTCCACAATACTGAGAGTACTTGTATCAAAGGGAGGTTCCGCTCTGTTGTCCATCCTCTCAGGTGAGCTGCTGGTTCAGTTCATTTCTCCTCTGGCTGATGTTTTCTGGCTGCTGGAGCTGTGACTCCTGACCTGCAGTGTTTCCCTGTCCAGCACAGACTCTGGTTACCTGCCCATCAGAAACTCTGAGGCACAGCCAGGGAACAAACAGGCAGCTCCCATTGGAGCTGTCAAGGTTTTGCAGCCATTTCAAGGTACAAATCCATTGAGAAGATGCTGGTCTGCTTCCTGCAGTGTGAAATGAGCAGGAAAATCCCCTTCACTCACTGCCTGCCCATCAGTGCTCAATAAACACATCAGAAACAAGTCTTCTGTACTTCATGGGTTTCCTTGCTCATTCTGAAGTGGGTAATGGTAGCAGTCAATCATTGAACTGCTCCAGCAATTTAACAGATGATGACTGAGTTCAAAATGAAATTTCACTTGTATCATTTAGCTAATTAAACAAATAAATGCTGCCATCTAATAATAACTCATACCCATAACTTCATTAAGATACCTAATATAATAAAGAAAACACATTATCTTCATATACTGTACAAATAAAAACATATTGCAAGATGTGGTCAAGGCAGCTCAAGAACAGCATGTGTTGCCATCCTGTCCTTCCCTTTGCTTTTGCTTTTCGACTTGCATCACAACATTCAGTTCAGCAATGACTCAAAACTAAGTGGCCTGTTAGGAATTCAGCTCTAGGAACCTTTAGAAAAGCCTCACAATTCTGTAAACAGAACATCCAATTATCACCCAAGTCTGTAAGCTCACAGTGGGCACACTGTGATAAGAGACACTACCAGCAGAACGGAACAGAGCAGTTCTAAGAATCAACCAAGATTTTGATATCTTACTGCTAAAACTTTATTTTGGTCTATTTAAAACTCTTCATCATAGGTAGCATGCAAAAATGTCTTTGACGTGCCTATGTGTCTCTGAGTCCACTCCTGTTATTAGCTAATTAGTAGAAAATCTTACCCTAACAGAGTGAAAAAGGAGTTCACAGCTTCTACTTCCAGAGCAGAAGAAGAATGGTATCTAATACCAGTGATTCAAACACTGCCAGGATCTTAAAGCACAGCCATTGAGTTAGAAGTTAATCGACATCTTAATTGAGAATTTCCACCTGGGAACTGTGTTTATTCAGTGTCAGGACAGACTGTTCTGCTTTCTGAACCCACACACATAGAAACGTGTTTATCTCCAATTCAAACTAATGTTTATTCCAAATTCAAACTACTGTTCAACTATCAAGTTATGTTTCTGCCACATATATGTATATACATATATATATGTACTTCAGCCCATCAGTGTATCTACAGAAGAAGTAATGACTTAAACTTGACACACTGGTGTGACTCTCTTAAGGATAAAATAAAGAGTGTGAACTTTCACAGTTTAGTTGTTTCATGAAGAATTAAAAAAAAAAAAATTAAACATCTGTCTGACTTATTTTCATGGAAAGGGTCTTTTATTTTGAACACAGTACTTAGGGTCATCAGTGCAGAAGTAATGACACAGAGAATTGTTCAGGTACAAAATGTCTAATTCTTCAAACATTTGGTTGTTTTCTAAACCTAAAGCAATATTTGATCAGTTGAACAAATACTTGAAATGCATTTGGCTAGTTATCTATTTAGAAAGAGAACAAATTTATTTAAAAGGGTTTCTTTTACCCTTTGGTCACCATAGAACAAAAGTTAAATTGAGCTCACAGGATTTTAGGAATTTTTAGGGGTTTTTTTTTAATCTGATCTCAGATTAGACCTCCTCAGAGATTATTGCTGTCAGGACACCAGTGATAATGGGAAATGTTTTAGGAATAGGAGTGCTTTAACAGGAAAAGACATACATGCTGTAAGAACTGATATGGCAAGGCACTCTTCCTTTACCACTTAAGTAAGCAGAGCTGGTTTAGGATGTCTATGTCATTTAGGTAAAAGGAACACACATTTGACAGTAGGAGCATACATATGAAAATCTATACAAAAGTTCTGACTAACTACAAAAGACAAAATCTAAAGAAGTGAAAAGTGCAGTCATATCAAGGTTTGTTTTCAGTTTAAAACTGGCATATGATCAAAAGACTTGAGACACAGTTGTTGCTTGAAAATGGATAATTAGCCTGAAACACCTCCTCAGCTGTTCAGCCAATAAATTTACTAGAAATAAAAGGAGAAAAATATCTAATACAGCTCCTCTTACAAGCAACTGTCAAAGAGTTTTTTAGGCATTTTTATCTATTCAGAGAGTAGATCTACTGCCAAACTGCCTGTATATCTTTCCTTTTTAAATAAAAAAACTACTTTAGATCCACATTGGGAGGTGTCAGAAACATAACCCATATAACAGAGCACACAGACCTCTAAAGGCTTCGAAAATCCTTCATCCCTAGTAAAAGCCTTGTATCTTTCATTACTTTCCTTTTAGCTTCTTAGATTAAGGTTTGTATTTGGATTTCAGTCAAATTAGGCTTAATGTTCCTGGTACTGTCACAATTTCAAATATTTATAATTTTTCTAATTCTGTCCCAAAACTTTTAGAATTTAGAATTTTTGTCTTCCTTGCAAAGTTCTGTGGTTGCAGTAGGACACCAACTGCAGGTTCTCTGAAATTCTTAAATTACACTGAGAGAGATGCCATTTGTGAATTCTGCTTTAGCATATGTTCAGTATATAAAGTTATTTAAGTGCTGTACAATAAATAACACAGCAACATAAGCTTTCAACACATTTTGAAGTAAAGTCATAAAAACAGTCTTGTTTTGGCCAAAGTGCAAAAATTTATTTGCAACAAATGTTGCAAATAGGAAGCCACAAAATCCACTACAAAGACAGACAATTCCATAGCATTTTTGTGGCTCTTTCTCCACAATGATAAATCAGAATTTTAAAAACTAGGCCATATAATACCTGACCTGCTGGGTTATCAGTGTCTTTTGTAGCCTTGTCCCCATGGCATGTGCTCAGCTGTAGATGACAACAAGCAGCATGAGGGATAAGCCACAGCAGCACTTCTGGGCCTTCATTAACACAGAACCCAGGATACAAAGGGCTCCACAGCAAGTGGAGAGGAAAATGGATTTATGGTATCAGTACAGGCAATACATTTTAAAGAGCTGGAGTGACTCCACAGTAATTAAGAACTTCTTGGGATAATCATTCACAGAGTATATCTGGCTTGTGGTGACTCCCAGGCAGGGATCTTGCAGAAGTGAATAATTAGAACCTATTACAATAAGATTGGGATGTCTTTGCCTGAACAAGCATTGGATATAGCACCATCCTTCAGGAAGAATGATGGGTGAAGGTGTTAGCTGAACTCCCACCAGTTCTTACGGAAACTCTTAGGTGGAGAAGTGTCTGACAAAGCTGTAAAATTCTTTCAGTGCTCATGGGGACACTCTGGGTTACACACATGTGGCTTCTGCAGTTGGTTGGTTATTTAAGGACCACTGAGCAGGGCAGGTACCACTTTGGGTAGGAAGATCTCCAGGGTTAGGGACAGGAACACTGCTCCTGGCACATGATGGAGCACTTTGCTTGCCTGTCTGTCACTACAAGCAGTACTCGTTAGTTTTGGAGCACTGGGTGTCACCAACTGCTTGGTTTGCATTTTCTATGATGCCTGGATTATTTGGGGAGCTTCTAGTGTAAGATACCAGCTGGATCACTGGCTTAGGCTTTGTGTTTTGGCCTACTGAAAAAAGTGACCTTCAGTCACATTCCCTTCTCCTCAGCCTTTGAGTGAGGTGAATTGAGGAGGGGGAAGGACTAAAAATAAATGGAAAGCTCATAATGATAATTCAGTTTTGAATGCTCATAGAGCTCACATGGCTGACATGAAATCCCTCCCAATTGTGAGTAATTAAGAACTGTAACTCAACAAATAAAAAGTGTTTGTAGGCAAAACCACAGCTGGATCCTCCCTTGCAGCAAAACTGTCTGGTAAGGTCTGGACTTCCATATTTTCTCATGTTATTTTCTGAAGGCATCTCAGTTCAAATAGTTTCCTGATCAAAGATAACATATGGCACCAGAAAGAAATGAGTCTCTCCAGAGCTGCCGACTCACTGCACCTTCAGCACTGAATCACAACAGAACCTTTAAACTGGAATGTTTCTGAAATGCCAAGTCTAATGCAGATACCAACACTAAACTTACTGTGCTGTGCCCAGAAACTGCAAGAAATCGAACAAAAGAATTCATAAGCTCTACAAAGAAGATCTGTGAAGGGTACTTTACCCTGGGAACAGTATTATCAAATTTGGTTCCAGTCTGGAAGTTCAGAAAAGAAAGGAAACATTAGCATTTTTCTACTTTAAGAAACAAAGGGGAAACAAAAATCTTTGACTACAATTCTCTTTCTCAGCATCAGATTCATTATACCAAGTCATCACAAACCTGTATATTTCTGGTTACTGAAAGACGTGTAGGCTAATATAGGGGAAAAAATCACTTAAGAAGTCAGACTTCATCCATACTGTTCTTACAATGTGGATGACACAATGTAATAATTTAATTTCTTCATTTGGAATGGTATCTCTGATATAGTTTGTTCTTTCTGCTCTGATTCACCCCCATATAAAAAATCCCAAATTATAAAAATACATTAATATTTTAGTCTTTTCAGATTTGAGGTATTTTTTGTTACTTTATCAGGCCTTAAATCCTAGGGATGCCTTTCTCTGCCTGAAAGAAGAAAATACGCTCTTATGTACCCATGCAAAAAGAACATTTAGTATTCAATCCTTTTAGCTGCAAAATCAAATGCCCCTGATGGAACACAAAAGGAATCAACCTCAGACATACATTTGAAACACATTACAAAAGTGATTAAAGAAAAAAGGGAAGAAATCTAAAATAAACCTACTGGCATAACAGCCTGTGCACAACTGCTTGAGATTTTAGAGTGGGATAAATATGTTTCAGACTGTGCCACTAATGTGACATTTTAATGGTGTGAGAATGATAAATAAAACTTCTTAGAGATAGATAATAAATGATAGAAGTCTGCTATACAATTCAAAGGCCCAAATAAACAAATCTGCATTGATCTTTTTCTGCCAAGAATGGACATCTCACCAAACCTGGTGATCGATGCAAGAGAGTCGAAAATGTTGCCACTTTTTCTGGACAATGAAGCAAAACCACAGAAACCAGCAGGAGAAGCAGCCATGTTTAGCCACCACATTTGGCTACATATACTTATATTCTATAAATGCACAGGCAGCATCTAAACAAGGATACAATTGTCATTCCCTTTGTAAGAAAATTATTAGTTGTACTATGCTAATAACACGCTCTGAAGTAGCGAGGAATCAGAATCAATTTTCATGAAGTAATACCAGAATGTGATTCCACACTTCAGTAATAATATTTTCTGCTGTAAATGTGCAACAAAGATGTGTGCAGCCAAGGGATGGTAAATAGAGATCCAGGGAATTATGCAGCATCTGGTCCAAGCCAGTTACGAGTGAGGGCAGGGGAGGAGGACGCGGGAGGACACGCTCTGAGCTACGATGGCTTACGCTGATAAGGGAACTGGCTGGAAGTACTCCTTGGATGAGCTCATTTCATACTGTGAGCATGATGCTATCACAGAAGTGCTTAAAATGAAAGCCAGCACAGAGATTCCCGTTATTTTGCTTGATTCAGAAAAAAAAAAATCATTTACACTGAAAGCTTGTCTTCATTCTTATCACGAAGTGAGTTACACAATATGTCATCACAGGAATTGCATGTCCCAATAAAAAACTCTTGATTTAATTTAATTTAAAATGAGACAGAACTAGGTCAATTTGATATACCATCATGAGTGCTTTGTTTATCAACAAAAACCATGTACTATTGCCCATAACTCAGTTTTAAGAGTATATTATCTAGCAGTTTTACAATCAAGATTGTTTTTACTACTGGAAATTATATAAGCTTGGACAAGGATAACATTCAACATTATCAACTGGAAGGCACGAGAGTTATGATTTCTAGGCACAAGTCGTAATTGGATTGGAAGGCAAAGTTCAAGAAAACAGTAATACTCTTGTGTATTAACAGAAGGCCTGTTCTGCTCTGTAGTGCTCTACCCAAGGCCATTTCCTTCCTTAATATTAAAATTCTAATCAGCCTTCATTTCATCTGCAAAAAATTTATGACCTAGTCCATGTTCTGTGTATAGATTTAGAAACAAACAGACCTGGAATATGAGACCCAGCATGTTATAAATTCTCAATTCAACTATAAAAATCTGTACAAGCACAGGGGGAGAATGTTTAAAACACACTGAGTTCCCCACTGTGCCACACAGTGAATTATGGCTATGAACCCTGCAAATGTCTTAGAGTCTAAATACAGCTGTATTAATTCCAGATTTGATATTAAGATCCTAGATATCAAACCCTGAGGAAACTGGACCCACTGTAGAAGATATGAAAATGGAGAACTATAACCACAAGAAGAAATTCTTCACAAATTTGCCTTCAGCAGTGCTTTCCAAACTACAGGGCACTCGCTGCCAGCAATGTGCCTGTTTATTCTGAGCGCCTTGTAAGAGCTGCCAGAAAACCCGAGCATGTTCTCCTAAGCACTGCTGCCGTTTCAGTCAGTGCCTTTGGCAGGATCTGTGTTTGAGGATTTCCAGAATACTGGAAAGTAAGATGCTGCTTCTAAACAGTAAAAAATAGTTAGCTCACTCAAACCCTTGGCTGTTGGGGTTTTTTTTTTGCTCCCAAAGAGACACCTCTGACTTGAGTATCATATCTCAAAATTAAGCCAACAGCAAAGACAAGGAAAAGGAAGTCTGGGAAACGGAACAAAAGAATGTTTACTCTGCAAGGTAAATCAGGGAAATGGCTAGAAGGGCAGAATTACAAATCTAAATGCTTGAGTCTCCAAACAAAACATTAAAACATGAAGCTCACTCTTCAAAAGAGTAGCAACAAACCCTGAGGATCACAAGTGTAAGGGCATGCGTCGTCTTCGTGCCTCGACATAGCTCCAGAGTAGGTATTTATGTCAAAACAAACGGGTGGGCCACTGAGAACTGTGATGTGGCAAATCAGCCACACCACTTCCTCCTTGTTGCAAAATCCCATTCTTCCTTTCTGTCTCAACAACACGTTCGGCCCAGCTCCAGCTTCTCCCTGCTCAAGCACTACACCACTCACCATCCTCTGCTCCAACTCCCTTCTGCAATCCCTCCCCTCTGGGGGAAGGTGCACGCCTTCCAGTCAGTAACCTCTGCTCCTGAGGACAGGCTGGAAGGCAGCTCTGTGTCCTTAGCTGAGAGATAACCCCGTGCCATCAGGCAGGTACCAGCACAGGGGGCAGTGCAGGCATCCCAGTGGCTGGAGGTGGTCACATTTGGCTGCTGGCAGGAAAGTGCCCACGTTCAACTCGCCAGGAGAGCCGGGGGCAAACACATCCCCCCCGGGGAGGTAGCTGGGCACACATGGTGCCATCGAGCTGTCAGCAGGTCACAGAAAGTGCTCTTCAGCCATCAGCTCTGCAGCTCTGACAGAGAGATGTGTGAAATGTCAGCTCTGTGTGTGAATATAAATAAAGTCAGGTCAGCCTTCAAGGCTGGGACATTGCACAGTGTGATATGGGATGGGTTAAATCTTTGAGTGCATAAATAATTTCAATGACCATGTCAAAAAAAAGAAGGGATGGTGAAGTGCAAGAAACTGCTCCACCTGGTCATGGAACCACTGCTATGGAATTCAGCCAAGGCCCCAGGCCACCGCACTGCCTCCAGACACCAACACCAGCTTTTAACTCCAAAATGACTCCACTGCCTTACACTAAAGTCAGAACCAGTTTGTTGCAATACCCTGGGAGGGAGAAGAAATAGGAGAAGGAAAGAAACCTCACTCAGTCCATACAGGTTGGCAGGAAGTAGAATTGCCCAAAATCCATCAAGTAAAATTGCATGTTAATTGTAAGGTAATTTTCAGTATTTGAATATAATTTCCTCTGCACTTTTCCACTCCACAAGACACACCTGACAATTAGGAGCAGCTCTGTGGGTGCCCTCACACTGATCCACCTGCACGTCACCCACACACAGGTGTTGATTTGCCAAACTTAGCATCCTGCAGATGCTGTTCCAGCAGGTGCTGCTGGGGCCACTTCTATTTCAGACTGCACAAGCAGTTCACTGACTGGCCAACAGCTCTAAACTACATTCGGGAAAGCATCCCAGCTCTCAAACTTTGTTTAGTCTCTCTGAGAATCTAAGAATAATTAAATAAGAAAATTTATAAAATATCACCACAAACAAGCAGTTGTAGAAAGTTAAGAATGTAATTAGATTATCATATTTATAAACTTAATCATAAAAAAATAATTCTAGAAATTAGAGCCTGTAAATGAATCTTCATTTATGTAACAAGCAATAAGAAAAATCTCACAGGACATATTAGCATTTGAGATTGACCTTCAGTGACTGGGTGCACAACCAAATTCTCTTGGGATGATTTTTCACTTCTGCTGTGTCTCAACATCTTCAATAAAAGGGTGGCTTTGCAAATGCTGGGGAAATATTTGGGGTTTTTTTGTATTTAACGGACTACAGCCATGGCAAAGACTGTTTCTCTTTTTTTTTTTTAATTTTACACATCTAAAGGTATCTTTAAAGATCAAATATGTTTAGAAAGGACATAGCACAGCTTTTATTCTGCCTGCTTACTCTAGACGAGTTACTCTTAAAAAATAATTTACAAAACAACAAAACTGTAAGGACATTAAATTCAACAGAAGACAAAATGCCAAAAAAACCAAGGAATTACAGGGAGCTGACACACACTGTATGTGTGAACCTAGAACTGAAAAGTTTAGTCTCTTATTAAAATGGAGTAAATTAAGATTTCTCTAATGCAACAAGTTACAAAGAAAGACACTAAACTCTGACATTAATATTTACTGTTGTGGAGAGCAGACATACGGTAGTGAAGGCAGCATCTGCCACTTGGAAACCAGATGAGTGACTTCAAACCTGGCACTTGTGCAAATCTGTGTGTAATATAATCTAACATAAAAATATTAATTGAGAAGCATATAAAGTTAGGCCTGTCAGCCTTAATATTTTCTGGTGATTTGAATGAGGCCAGAGAATAAGATAAGTATCTTTACAAATCCAGTTGGCTTTACTTCAAATGCAAAAGTTTCTAAGCTGCACAAGAACAGGAGCCCTGTAAAATCAAATTTTGGATGCAAAGCCAACCCAGTACTGCTCATCATCTTGTACTCTGAATCCTGTCTGCAGCAACAGTTTTTGGTGAGCTCACTGTACTTCTCTGAAATATTGTACAACATACAATTATTTTTGTAAGAATTAGGGTTTTTTCTGTATCAGAGCTACATTCATCTCAGGGACAATCTCTAATTATTGTATTTAAAACAAGTTTTGATTTTTTAAGTTTACACTGATGAAATATTTTCATTGGCACTAATAAGTTAAAGATTACTGGAGCTTTCTTTGCAGCTTTTAATCAAGCTGGTCAGTATTCCCCATTTAACAGTGCAGATCAGCTTAATTCATTTAGCAGCTAAAACTTGGAGCAAACAACAGTATTTTCAAAACAAATACATCAAGTTAAATTAAGCAGGGGCAGTTGTGGTTCATCTGAATCATATGGCTCCAGATTTCAAATCTAAGCTAAGGAAATAGAGGTTATGACATCCTGCAGCTGCGACAAGTCGTGTTCATAAAGCAACATTAAATCAAGACCACTTGGCCAGTTCAGGCAGTTGCTTGTGTGGAAGTGAAAGATCCCATGGGAGCATTAAAAAAAAGAAAGGTTCTGGTGTCCCAGCCAAACCCCCCCTTCCTTCACTTAATGCTACCAGGGACTAAGTTTCTTCAGAGCAAATGACCATGGAAGCTTGTTGCCAGGTAATTGCTACTGATTTATTTACATCCAATAACAGGGAACAGGAATAAAACACTTGGCCAAATACATGGGCGAGTAAATTACAAATGGTCCTGCCATGCTACACAAATGCCAAGTGCCTGAGGCTGTCCCTGGGAACTCTGGTTTTCAGAAAGATCCTTTGGGTGATTTGATTCACCATAAGGCCAAGAATGCCTACAGCAGCACAGGGACACATCAGTGCCAGGGAGAAGCAGCTGGAGCTTCATTGGGGCAGTGGTGTGGGTGCTCCAAGTTAGGGGCACAGCACTACACAGATAATCAAGTTTTCCTTCAGCAGGGAGTCTCAGGAAGGAAGAAAGGATTGGGTCTGGAAATGTTATTTTCCAGTCTCCCGTTTTGTAGCATTCATCCCTGGAAGTAAGGCCAGGTGTGATGGAGCTCTGAGCAACCTGGTCTGGTGCATCCACAGCAGTGGGGCTGAAGTAAATGATCTTTAAGGTCTCTTAAAACCCAGGCAGCTCTGGGAGTCTGTGATTTTAAGATCTATTTATTGATACAATAAGTACTGATAAAATATCTGAGAGTTGGCATTTTCAATCAGAGCAGATGGAAAGTATTTTCCAAACTTTTGTGAGTGAGTACTGGGGGCTGAAACATTCACTGCTCCCCAGAGCACCAGGAAAAAAAGTGCCTGCAGCTTTTCCCTTTTTTCTACCCTTTTTTCCCCTTTGTTTTTTTTAAGCAGGGAGGAAGCATGAAACAGTAGTACTGATTGAGACTTTCATGACACTATCTGGATGCCAGTGTCATGCTGTGTAAACATGTGGATCCATTAGACAATTGTTGGAAGCAGTGAACTCCAAATTTGATCTAGTGATAGGACTCCTGCTGTTTGGGAAAAAAAAATGGTGTTGCAAAACCACACAGGGAAAACGCTTCAGACTTCTTAAGGGGAAAAAAAAAAAAAAAAAAGCAAAGCACAGCATGAACAAGGATGTCCTGGATGGCCTGCAGACCCTGACACACAGAAAAAAACACCTGAGCTCTTGGCTTTATAACTTTGTAAAACTCTGTCCAACCTGAAAGGATAAAAACGTTTGCATAGAGAAAAATTCATGTCCACATGCAGAATACTCTCCTGGGAGGGAGAAGAAATAGAAGGAGGAAAAGAAACCTTTTTCCTTGCTAAAGGACAATCTGCACCAGTGATTAGTATCTCCTTGCACATTTCTTGTGAAAGCTCCTGCTGGAACTACAGCTGGATCTCTCCAGAATTCCCAGTGCTGCTGGCTGGGGAAGGGAGTGGTACTTAACTGCCTTTCTTTGCTTTGTGCTGGCAAAGCAGCACTTCTTGCTTTGTAGTACTTTAATGGCCTAAAACACACGTTGACATGAACTCCCTCATTAGCTACATAGCTGTTACTCCTTATCACTTTCATTTCTCTTAATTATAGCACTGCAAAATTTTATGTTCTGATTTAGAATTCTGCATGATTAATACAATACATGAATTATATTTCTTAGAATATAAAACACAGGCCTCATGAATAAAAGTATAATTACACATGACCTTTGAGATCATACTCCATTCTTTAAGCTATCTAGAAATAACTATGCTCATTCTGCTCATGCAACAATTTAATTTCAAACTGATTAACCCCAGCACTTTATTCCACTCAAGTTGACTACATTAAAACAAAAACCAGTTGAGTTCACCTCCCAGCAAAACTGCAAACCCACTTTAAGGCTGTCTCTACAGAACTTCTTATTCATCTCCACAGACTTATAGATGTGAAGAGCCCCGTGTACAGCTCAGCATTTCCATTATGATTCATGTTGTGATTTAATCAATCCTGAAACATTATTTATTACATAAAAGAAATTACACTTCAACAGCAAGGATCAGAAAGCAAAAGAATCAATGCAGGAGGGCTACTGAGTAAGGAAGGGGGAAAGCAGTGAGTCAGTCACACGTTATCCTTGGGAAGCTGCAGCAGGTCAGCAGTAGCAAAGCTGCTCTTTGGAGGCTGCTGGGTGACCACAGAACCTTTCTCCAGCCCAGCCCTAAGAGCTCCATGGGCACACAGCAGTGGTCCTTGGAATGCAGACCCCAGCACATTGCTATGCATATAAAGAAACTTGTGCAACTGTGCCAGCTGAATTCCACAATTCCCATGTCTAATTCTAGTGATTCCCATGCCCACATGGAGATGAGGCCATAGGACACAACTAAAGCACCGGAGGACTGCATTACTCAGGGGGAGCCATCTCCTGCAGCCTGTCCTTACACAGCTGGAGCTCCCAGAGCTCCAGATGTGTCCCAGCTGTGTCCAGGTGGGACTTCAGCAGTGACAGGCACCAGGGGAAGCTCTGCACAATCAGTCTCTGCTCTAAAGCACAGGGCAGCTGTCCCTTTACTTCCCTGAATGTGACTTAAATTTGCATGGAACTATGAACAGAACAGCTGCTCCTTCTTTGCCTGGATTTGTGGCTGATTTATTTTTGTTCTTGAGAAGTGAGGCCAGCCAGAGACTGTGATGAGCCAGCCATTACTGCAGGGTTTTACAGCCACCAGAGTTGGTGTTGGGCATTTCCACCTGTGTGGCACATCACAAAGTCATGGTAGCTATGGAAATGCCTTTCTCTTAGGACCAAGACCACATAAAAATAGTAACAGTTTGTCTTTCTATTTACTATTCTCCATCAAACTATGAAACTAAAATTGCAAGCAAAATACTGGTTTCACTGTTTGTTTTTCTTGGGCTCTTAAATGCCAACCACAAGATGTCAAACAGAGGGCAGAGAGAGGCCAAGGAGAGCAGGGGAGCTGGGGAGCCCTGACTGGAAAATGTGGTAGTAACAACCATATCTGGTGCTAATAGCAGACAAAAAGTGCATCAGAATGAGATCAGATCTTTTACAGACCAGATCTGTATCTCTCAGTAAAACTTTAATACAAAAAAGAATGAAATGGCACAGACAGCTATCTTAAAACATTTTTCCCTGATTAAGTATTCTACTTACCTCAAAATTCAGTCATAATTAAGTACCATTGAACAAGTTAATCTTTCTTTTTAGGGGAGAACTCATCTACTCTTATTAAAGTTTGCCTTTCTCTACAAATATTACTGTTCCATCATTAATCTCAGCTCAAACCTCTTTAATTCCTTACATATGCCTGTTTATTTTTTTTTTCCTACTGCAATACATATGGAAATTAGTGTTTTACTTATTTTTCCTTCTCCTTTAGATAAGTTGGATCTTATCTAAAGATACACTGAAATAGTGGTTATAAATTTTGAGTGGACAGATATATTACATTCCTTATAATGCAATAAAATATAATTCTCTATATTTTTTCCCCTTGACATGCAAAGGAGCAAACACATACTCAGTAAAGTGAATTAATGTGACACTGTGTGCCAAACCCACCACTTTTAACAGTAACAAATTGAAATGACATTTATCATGGTTTCACATTACAGAACAAATATTTCATATTGGGACTGTTACATGTCAGTTTTAACCCACCAAGCATGACATTTTTAATGAGGAGAAGGAAGTTATGGGTATATTTTTAGATCAATCTACAGCTTTTATTTAGGATCTTAAATTCACATCACAAGTAACCATCAGCCCCACTGTGAGGCATTACAGCATCAAATACCATGAACAAATATGTTACAGATTTTCTAATCACTGGATGAAAACACTGGGTATTGTAAATGCTACACAGAGATGGTATAGGGAGATGCAAGACAAAAAAAAATGAAAGTGATCTCTATTTACCACATTTGATTAAATTTTGTTTTCGTGTCTTTTAATCACCTAGAAGTAACTGCTTCACCTTTTCTTTTTTTTTTTTCCTTTTCTCCTCCCAGTGGCTCCATCTCAGACTGACATTCTCCTGGGCTGCACCTCATGTAAGTAGAGCTGTAGCAATACAGTGTGATTATTACTGTGCATGCTTATTTCATCCATGTAAAACTGTGAAAATATTCACCAAAACTGGGACTTCTAGACCTGGTATTTACTTCTGTAAAAAGGTACTGGATTACCAAGACTGAAGACGTAGCTAAGATAAACGGTATTAACTCTCAGATTGTCCTTCTCAAAGATCACAAAGCTGCCATCTAAACAGTCTCATAAAGTTACATTCAATTTACTGCATCTTTCTAAGTTTGTGAAATCTGGACTCTGTGGCAGTGTCCCATCATCCTTGATGCACTCCAGGGCTCTCTGCCAGGCAGGGCAACCTCTGGAGAAAACAGACGGGAGGCACATCAGAAGGTTTCATTGGCACTACTGCTGCAAACTGCTTCCCAGGGCATGTGAAGCAGGCATGGAGGCTGCACTGCCTTCCTCAGAGAGCATCCTGACAGTTCAACGTGCCTTGGAAGCCCACAGCCCCTGAGAATGAGTGTCACGAACAAGGGCTGAGCACGAGAAGGGAAAAGGCAAAGCCAAAGCCAATCCCTTGTTGGCTCAGCAGGGAAGATGCACCTTTAGGAAAGACTTCTAATCTAAACTTCATCTGTTTAGACTTAAAGGACAGACAGAAAACTTCATCTTGTCTTCTTCAAGAGGCCAATTAATTCCATTCATGTGAGCACTTATGGTGCAAACACCAATACTCTGGGGGGGTATTTGCACACAACAAAAGAACATTCCTGGGTACAAGGGGTGGCACCTGCTCAGTGTGGGGAGGAACAGGGGACTTGTACAGCCCAGTATAATGAGCAAAGGATGAGAAGCCAGAAATGATTTAATGCTAATTCCAGCTCTGCCAGTACCAGCTGCTGTTCTGTTACTCTCAGCAGGTCACCTCATCTTTTTCATATTCTCCTATGTACAATAAACATTTTGGTGCCCAGTGCCCAACTCCCAGTTTAACATTCTAGTTAAATGCACTGCCTCTCTTTACTTTGATAAAGTACAGTCAGCATCAATAGTAATACTTCTTAAAAATATCTTTCCAACTATTGTGAAACAGGAGCTGACTGTTTATGGAGTACTTATTTTTTATGTCAGTTTACCATAGGGCCTCTTCACCCACAGGCTTACAGCTGGAGGCCCCAAGGCATTTTTTGGGAGTGGAAACTTTTTGAGTTCAGCTCTTAACAAATTTCCAGCCTGCAGTATGTTTTTCATTAGTCTACATGGTGTTATAATAAATGATGCACTTCCTCTTTCATTTTATGATTTTTTTCTTTAAACATGCAACAATTTTTCTGTGTCTGTTTTTTATTACTTTCAATATACTCAACCACACTAATCTTAGAGACTGTGTATAAAAACAGAAAGGATATATTGAATAAGATATCAGCTACAGCAAGACAAGCTTTTCAGCTTAAATTCCTCACTGAAGGCCAGTCATAAACCCATTATATGCATGCAGCTCCATGGGCAACCACTACTTTAGAGGCTATTGTTAAAAAAAAAGTTACCCTAAAACCTAGAGTTAGTGTAGAAGAGGCTCCTCCAACATACTCACCTGCGAGGGACTCAGCTACAAAAGTCTGATCCCACTGGCAATTCTCTACTACAGGTCCCACTGTGTGTCTGCCTGCTTTAAATATATTTTTTATATAGTTGATACACACACTTAAGACAGCCTTCCTTCTATATCTTTCCTTCTCTCTGTAATTTTTAATAAGAATGTATTCCTGGAGGCTGACAGCACCAGGAAATCCAGGCTATGCCAACAAGAAGAGATTCCAGTCAAACATCATCATGTCTGGCATACTGTGTTTCATTTACAAATCTTTGATTTCTAAATGAATGGCAGTTCAAAGTACACATGAAACACAGATACTTTCTGCTTATGTACACAGAGATTGTTAGAGATTAAACCACTTTTAATTAAAGACTTAAGCAGGTGTCAGTTCATGGTACTCTCTGAATTTGGTTTAAGAAGATGTATGTTCCAAAGTTACCCAGCAGCACATTAAATATAAGCAGAATCAAAGAAACTTTCCTAAACAAAGCCAAGAAAAGCTACTTTGTAAGAGGGTTTGAAGTTTGCTGCTACTGATCTGTCATTTATGGAAGGTCACATACTTGGGAAACATTTTAGAACACTTAAAAAATAAACAAACCCCCAGCAAACAGCCCCGTGAGACAGAGCCCCGGGCCACACAAGATGTGTTCGTTCCAGTGGGGTTTTGCTGTGCCTCTGTTTATGCATCTAACTACCCAGAGTTAATTTGCAGTACCAAGGCCCAAACCAGACAATTTAAGAGCATTCTGGACTCAAATAACAAAGAGTTTAAACATGGAAATGGAACTACTTCCAAGTAGTTTTTCTCTATGTCATGCTTCAGAGGGAGAGCAATATGAGTGCCACCCTGTTTCATCATTACTCAAAGATTCTTCATTTCTTTTTTTTAAAAGAAAATCCAAAGATTAATTTAAAGTCATCTGATGAAAATACCTTAATATTTACCTTCATATTTTGTTGTAATATATAGTGAATTCAAGCGATTTCAAAAGTTATCCTGGATGCTTCTCATTTCAAGATGTTAAATATTGGCTCTCAGAAATTTCCATTACACATTGTCTGACAATATTTGCTGCTCTGGAGTACATGAACTGACTTTTAATTCTTACAGAGGTAATGATAATAAAGTTTGTAGAAGCTGGGCATAGGTGACATTTTAGAATTTCGTATTTATTGCAAGTTCCCTCCTTTCCAGGTCTATAAAGTAAGTGCAAAAAATGGTTAGAACTGCCAAATGTATAAATTCTCTCAATCCTTTCATCAGTTATAGCTATTCTCAGGCTGGTCTCCTAATCACCCTTTAAAAATGAGGGCACCAGGACATCTTGGCAGCAGTGTTACAGCTGACACCTGAGGACAGTAAAGGAGCACACCTGTAATCCTGGGATTTTATTACCAGTAAATCAAAAGCTGAAGTCCCAAACCCAAGAGCAGGCCATTATAGAGCTGTGGGGGAGGCAGAGCCAGGATCCACCAGCTGGCAGTCAGGGCGATGCAGGACAAGCAGGGCACAAAGACCAGAACAAAGGCTGCTGACCAGCCAGGGCTGTCATCTGCAGCAGTGAGATACCAGACTCACCCCAAATGCTGCTTTAGGGCAGCCACAGCACAGCTGCAAAGGCAGAGTTCAAAGTGGCACAGGATGGTTAACATGAAAGCACAATTTTTGGAGCTTCAACTGATCCCAAAGGGAAGACTGAGCACTCTTGTACAAACCAGCTTTCCCTTTTGCAGTTACCTTCCCCTACTTCTTTACTTTATTACAATATTGCATACAGAGAAATCTGACAAATAAAAAATGGTAGAAACCAAGATTTGACTGCTTCAGCAATAAGTTACAAATCTGGAGTAACCATGAAGGCTCAAATTACAAAATATCCACCAGTGCAACCAAGAGTTACACATGGCTCCTGAATTTATCAATTTGGCTGCAGACAGTGTAAGGAATCTCCCTTAGCCAGGAAGGAAAAATGCCTAAATTCAGGTGAGATTCTTTTGTGCAGCTATGGCAGGCACAGGTTACAAAGTGGGGCTTTGTATGGCTGCTCCACCTCCAGCTTTATTTGCTGGGAGCTGGTTATGTAACTAACACAAAAGAAAATAACCATTTCTGGGTTGTTTTCCTTTGCAAGCCCTGGGCTGCCAGGAGGAACTGAGAGAATTCAAAAGCAGCTTCCCTTCTGTTGCTCTTTTGGGTGTTTCTCTTTGAAGTGGCACCCTGAGTGGCTGCTCATTCACCAGTTTTGTAGGTAGCCTTAAAGAAATACTTTCCACCCTTCAAGCTTAAGTACAGAAACATACAATTAATTAAACCAAGTTAGTGGTGTTATTATTTCAGCCTTTTATTTCTACTTGGTGTCAGACTCTTAAGACGAAAGGACTCTTTGTAGTAGGATTTCAGACACTCTGGGGAAAATGATGAACTTTAAGACTGATCTGATCTGATCTGGTTCGTGCAAGACATGAACAATCTAAGGAAATCATTTAGCTACTGCTTAAAGGAAAATTCATTCTAAAATCCAGAAACAGCCAAACTTTGCAGCGTTATTGTGCTGTATTTAACGGATTATTTAACCCTTTGTTTTGACACGCTGGTTTTTAATCACTTTTTCTCATCAAAAGAAGACTCAGCATAAAATATGGAATTTATGCAGAGTAGATTTCCTGGCTAGGAAATCTTTGGTAACAGATAAATGAACCACTAACCTGCCAAATGGCTCTAATGCACAAAAATTGCATCTATTGCTGCTTACAACTGTAGTGGCCAAACACCCCACTACTGGTTTCCAAACATTTTCCTGGTGTGAAATGTTTGTAAACCAATCTCTTTCACTGGTGCCAAACTCCAGGAACATTCTCCAGGATGGTTTTAGTCCTTAAATTAAAAAAAAATCCCACATTATGAAGAATTACTATGCAGAAAAGATCTCAGTGAATCCACCTTACCATAATGGCTCACTCCCATTTCCACACACTGTGTATGTTGTTTATTTTCATTCTTTGAGCATGGGATTTTACAGCCATAATTATCTCATTTTCTCATAGTACAAACAGTCCAATTTTCATTCATTAAGGTCAACATTTTCATTGTATTCCTCCTCTGTTTTTTTCTTCCCTTTAAAATTTGCTATGAACAATAAATACAATAGATTTATGCCATCAAAATATCTCTTGGGGTAGAGATTTATTCATAAATTTGTTTTTTCACATGAGCGTAGATCAAAAGTGGCAACAGTAAAATGAACAGCTAGAGGAAATTATGTTTTAACTCCTCAATCTTCAAGCTCATCTTCAAAGATTTTTGTCCAACAATTTTCTCCAAAATCTGGAAGGCTTCAAGAAGTAATGTGCAGTCAAGCAGATTTTAGAAGCTGGTAGCACTTCATGGTCAGCTGACTGTGAAATCCTACTCACTACCACAGTCTGGAGCTTGCAAACTTGGTGCTTTACAACTTCTTTAAAGGGTTGAAGGGTGGGGAGACTGCAGCCAAGAATTTATTAAGGAAGACAGTAATACTCTGGACTTTTTCCTTTGCTTGTGCTTTCTCCTGCTTCTCCTGTGCTGCAAAGTGAGCAGCAGTGCCTTCAGCCAGTCCTGTAAGCTTCACAAAACACACCCAGAGGGTTAAAACCCTTCCTCCCTCCCCACCACCTGAGGTCTGCAGAGGAAAGAGCTGCTGCAAGCCTGGTAACAGGAAAAGGTCAGGAGCTGTGTACTATATCCTGTAGGTTTGGATTAGCCCACAATAGATAAATAAACTGATCTGATGTCTAATGACATTTTCAAACAGTAGCTAATAAAATTAGCCAAAGTATGCAGAGTCAAAAGATGCACACAGACACACCAAAGAACATCTCTAATACATCCACACAAGCCATGACCTAATGGAATTTCAGCAGTTTGGCCACACCAATCAGGGTCAGATATAAAGGAACTCAAGTTAAAAAACCTGCTGACTAGAAAAGACAAATATTCCTGCCTTGCCCATTATTATTACCACTCCTACTGATATGCAACTATCAGGTTTTTTGCACAGACCCATGTTTTTGAAACAGAATCATGGTCTTTTCTAAATAAAGTAAAAGGCATCCTACTGACATGAACCACAAGCTTGGAATACTTTGGGAGAGCTTCTATGAATTAACAGGGTTAGCAGGTCTGAGGGATTTTCAGTAAAAATCACATGAGGATCCTGGGTCATGTCAGCAGAGGAAGGAGCTGTGCAGGAGGAGGTTCCCACTCCTGTAATGATGGAGCTGGCACAAGGAGGGTAACCCTGAGCTGCCTCAGCTGCTCAGTGCCCCTCAGAACGAGCTCCTCTCCTGTCCCACCTGGACACCAAAAGGTGCCTCTCACTTTCTGGTGGCCCTCAGCAAAAAATAAGCTGTGCTAGGGCTGTGAAACATCCAGCTTCCACAGCCAGTTTCACCAGAGCTCATCTGGAACGGCCCTCAGGGAGAGCTGGGTGAATTCCTCAAACCAGAGACGCTGGTTCTGAGGAATGAATGTATGATTAATGGGATTGCAGCACTGGTACAGTTGTGGTCGCCTTTTTAAAGCTTTCCATCAAAGTTCTTGCAACCTGAAATACTGTAGCAGATGAAAAATGAAAGGGACTCAAAGCTGTGCCCATATAAAAGGCAGTGCTAAAGCAACTAATCTAAAATGTGCAAATAAGTCTTGCTTACCTCAGCTGATTTGCACATTCACTTTCATTTTTTTATGTAATTACCAAAGCATTTTCAGACTTGTTATGACCAAATATGAACTTGCTGAATATTCACACTAAGATGAAACAGAAATAAACAGTATTGAATGAATCCCATTAATACTACACCTTGCTTTACCCTTGAAACAGTAATACAGAAAATGAGAAGGAATGTCAGTGGGGATTGGCTTCAGTCTGTGCAATGAACCAGGAGATCTTTGCTCAGAGTCTCTCTATCAGAAACCACAACTGCTTGCATTCCTTTGAAGGTACCAGCTTAAGATAAAAGTATACTGAGGAATATTTGTGATAATCCTTTAAATGAATAACCACTCTTTATAGACACTCTGCACATGGGTATGAAGGGCTGAAACACACACACAGTAATTCACTAATATTATAGTGATGCTTCAATGAAACCACTTCAGCTCATAAAAATAATGCTCTGGCAACCACAGTCCTGAATAACAACTTTCACTTTAACTTTGTGATTTGTTTAATCCACCTGAATCACTGACTCTGCCTAAGTTACTGCACAGAGCACTCCTGGAAGGTGAACTTCCAGAAGTCATTATAATGTCGAACAAAATTGAACAGAACTTTGTTTTGGTCTTATTTAGCCTCTGTAAGTAAAAACTACTACCAGAATTTTCTATCAGTTATATGTAGCAGCATGTTAGGGACATCAGCACCTTAAACATATGACTTAAACATCTGAATCAGTACAGATTATTCTGTAAACAAAAATCTGCACTGTTTTTATCCCATTTTCATATGACCAAAGTTACCTGTAATTATGAACTTCAGGGCTGTGCATTAACTTTATAGAACCATCAGCCATGAGAGAGATAATTGGGGTAAGATGAACAGAGAACTGCCATATTTAATTCGGTGTATGAATCAACCCAAAAGCATTGAACAGTACACTGCATCTGAAAATTAATCTTGTGAGGAGGCCTCCAAGGTTTCTGTGATCCCTGCTGCTTAATGGTGACAAAAAAAAACTGCATTATGTTCTCTCTGTGTGTTTCATGCTCACACCGGACACCTGTCCAGCTGAACCTCTACCCTGTGCCCAGCAAAAACACCTGGCTTGTGCTTTAAGGTGTTTTAGGTCTGTGCTAATTTTCCTGGCAGGTCACAGAAGAGGCTCCACCTTCACTGAGGTTTGTGCTTGCTGACTTTGCAATGAGGCAGAGTTAAAAAATAAGTCGCTAAAGTAAACCTCAACATTTCCCTCAGTCCCCTTGCAGCTGTGTGGCCAGGACCAAGTCTCAGCACAAAACCCCATCCACAGATCTGCCCATGTATTCTTCAGTCATTTTAGGGTTAATCTCCTTTATGGCTGATAAGTAGAAGTGTATCTTAAACTTTACTGCTCTGGGGAGGCCAGAAAACACAAGAAATATCTAAAAATGTTCTGTAAGTATGGATATTGTTGAAATGTGCTTTATGGTCAAAGCACAACAATCTCCTCTTCCCCACAAGTTCCCCAAGTAACTCCAGGTGATCAATTACCACTTGTTACTACAAGCTGCAGTCACACAGCATCATTGTGTCAGGGATTCTGTATCTCTACACTCAAACAAACCTTGTAGAAAGTCTGCTGGACAAACCCAGCCAGGAAAATGGAAGAAGTATTAGGTTATGGGCACTGCAGCCTGAAAGAAGTGATGGACTGGCAGGGCCTATGAGAGCAAGCAGTTGCCTCTATAAAACCAGGAGAGCAGCAGACTCGAAGGAGCCACACTATTACCTCCTGCTCTCCCTGGAGACCAAAGGAGTGCTGTTCCATCTCCCAATCTCTGCATTTTTGTCCTGCAAAAAGCTGATACGCTAAACTTTATGAGGTCTGAATTTCAAAAGGAAAGCACACTTCCCCTTCAATTCCATGCCCAACTGTCACTGGTATTATCAAATATAAATCAACAACACAGCTTGGGTTTCCTTCTTCGTGTTTCAAAATACAAACCATACATAACGGCTTAACCAAATGAGTGATAAGTATGAAATATTACAAGCATAAAAAAAGGAAAAGTCATAATCCTGGGCTGCCCCACACTGTCTCCTCAAAGAAATACTACTTCAGAGATTAAAGAAGTGCTTGTTTATTTAACAATTTGACCAATCTCCAACAATGGAAAATCTAATGGAAAATACTTACAGGGGACCTACTAGCAGAGGTGCTGCGTGACAGACATTGTAAATAGAGACTTGGGGGGGGTTAACTTTAATATAAACAATAGAAGCTTAGCCAAAAGGAACAAAAAATAACTGAACTAAGCAAATACTTAGATCATAAATACCAACACTTAGAATGTTCTCAGGTGTTAACCTTAGAGCCTGTGTTGGAGTCCTGTGGTGAAGCTTTAGCTTCTAAGAAACTGCAAAATTAAAAATAAGCAACTAATGGTATAAAATAACAAAACACATTTATATTACATACACTAAAGAAGAGTCAGATACTAACATGAAAGCCAAGTTCTTCGTTCATTTTATGGGTCAACTCCTTTATGGTTATTAAGTAAAATCATGTATTCAACTTTACTGCTTTGGGGAGGAAGGAAAACACATAAATTATTTCTTCATCACAGTTTAAAAAGGCAAATTATTTAAGGACTATTTGTATTCAAGCTAAATAGTTGGAATCATGATGTTACAGGCTTTTTATTCAAATGCGAAGAATTTACATTTACCTACCACTTCATTAAAGTCAGATGATAGAGCTGCACCATTTTCCTTACATTATTCTTTTTCCCCCCAATTAAAATGTTTCTTCCAAATGCATAAAAGAATTCTGAGGCTTACAGTATTTTTTAAAGCTCACACTGGCTCTTTTTCAAGTCTAATGTTGGTTACTGTCTAAATCTCCAGAGGCCAAGTGGGTGTAGGAGGGTGTTGGTGAACAGCACTGTGTTTCCGAGGTAGGGGGGGGTGAGACTCCCGGTATACACAGCTGTGATGAGCAGCTCTGAAGAAAATCACATCTCACTAACATAATATTTTTGTCAGCTTGGCTCATTCTGGCCATGACTCTGTTAATGTGCACAGAGTAGCTGCTCTGATGGTCAAAACCTTTTCCGGTACCAAAGCTCTCTGGGTTTGATGCAGCCGCTGTTTGTCTCCCATTACGCAACAACACCAAAGACTGAACTGTTCCCCGAACCGCAGTGTGTCCTTTCCCTCTGTCCTTTCCAAAAAAAAACCTCTCCAAACCCTTTCACAACCAGGGGCAGGGTACACAGCACCGTGCCTAGGGCAGGATCAGGCGCTGGTTTTGCCAGAGCTCCAATGAGAGCATGTGGCTGCAGCTTAGGGGATTATGAGCACGTATGTGCAGGGCAGTCACATGTGCCCACAGTGTCCAGTGCCACGCTGAGGGCACCGCGGCCGCAGCAGCTCCCAGGGTTTACTCTGCCCCAGAAAGGAGACACTGCACTCTCTGCTGAGCTCACTCACAAAAGGGACTGGCTTGATGGGCAAAATGTTTCTGCGACAGCAAGGCAGTGCCTCCCAGGTGAGATTTTAAGCAGTTCTCCTTTTAGATTGCTTTTGGTTTTTAAGAGCCTAGAAAGAATTTACATAAACGCATCTAAGCCTTGCATCAGTAGAAATGAATAGTGCCGTCATTAGAAAACAATGTTTGGGTTTTAGATAACAGTTCTTTAGGGAAAACATCACTGTTTGAATTTGCCACACTCCCACTTTTATCTGGTTGGCCAAAACAAAGTTATAGTTGCTTTTCTTGTGCATATCAATTTTCATGCACATTAGGCTTGATTTCTCACTGTTTCTTTAGGCAATAACTATGTGCTTTAATTTTTTTTTATTTATTGCTCTGAATATACAAGATCTTTATGTTTCTATATATTAAATCTAGAAGTATTACAGAAGTATAGCAGAGGAATTGATCAAAAGTTAATCCAATTAGTCTTTAAGAGAGAAAATAAGTTCTCTGTGAAAGTGTGATCCTTATGAATCTTTCATTCGTAGGATAGTAATGAACATGCAGCAAACCATACTGTGAAATATTACTGCAAAGCAGACAGACACAGCGGTAACTAATTAACTAATTAATCACAATTAAGTAGCATTTCCACTTATATTATAAAAGAAGGTAAGCCAAAGGCAAACTTCAAAGCACCAAAAATTTTCTAACTGCTTTCAGCAGACACTTTGAATAAGCAGAATGACTGCTGTCCTTTTAGCCTCCATAAGCATTTTTAACTACACTAATCACTGTGATTTTTGCAAATCTGTTTTCTACTGTATGTAGCAGAACACCTACTCTCCCTTAGGGCTCTGTCAGCCGAACTTAACTTTGTTCTGATAGAAATGCTAAAGCAGCATAAAAGGCAGCACCCTATTTGTCATGCCAGCATCACATCTGGCACGGGTTTGGTTGGCTCCATCATTTAAGTCTGAGCAGAAGTCCACGGATTTCTACACAAGTCAGACTGATTCTGAAGTGATGCAACAAAGTCAATCAAATGTCTGGTCAAAGTGATTCATGTAAACATCAGTGTTTGTGATTAGCACATCAGACTGATTAGTCTGAACTCCTGCATGCAGGATCTGAGTATCAGAATATTCTGCACATTTTCCACAACAGCCACAACAAGTAGAGCTCATTTAGGTGAAGACAGACCAGCAGCCTCCAGGGGCCTCCCTACGAACTGTGCTTTACTGTTCTCAGCACCCAGTGCCTTTGTGGGCTCTGTCAAAACAACCATTTATCAATCATTAGTAAGAAACTGGCTCTCTGACAAACTAATTACTCCTCAGGCTTCCACCCATTAGCACAGGAGGAAGCAGATTATACATTTATTTCTGTGGTGGGCTGACCTCAGCTGGGCACCAGGTACCCAGCAAAGCCACTCTCTCACTCCCCTCCATGGCTGGACAGGGAGAGAAAACAGGACTCAAGGCTCATGGGCTGAGAGAAGGAGAGGGAGAGATCACTCATCCATTACCATCCTGAAAAAAATAGACTCAACTTACAGAAAAATGAATTCATTAACCATCAAAGTAGAACAGGGTAATGAGAAATAAAACCGAACACCTTCCCAAAAGCTTGCCATGCAAACCCAATATATCAGGGCTCCTGCAGTAACAAAGGTGCTACAGAAGTCATTTTTGCTCCCTGAAGCTGGCAAGACTTACTAAAAACAGCATGTTACCTATAGAGGACACTAAGAAATCTCTATAAAAAGTCTGTCCAAATTTTTAGAGAGTTAATTGCTGTATGGCATGTGAATGGATACACTGCAGCTAATAAGCATTAGTACTTATTTCCATGTCATTAACATGGCTGTAATTCCAGGAATTTGTACAAATTCTAACCATGGCTTTCCAGAACATCATGGAATGGATGCAGTGTGGGCAGCAGATGGCTACTGGTAGTAGACTCCAGGTGTGACTTCACAGATGTTTTTGTAATGGGAAGCTTTAGGTTTAAAGAGTCCAGGTTTACAGAGGTCTCAGACTCCTTTACACATTTCTTCCCACAAAATTACTTTGGGTTTTTTTTTTTTTTTGCCCTTGGAAACATTTGTCCAGCCTCCTGTTGCCCTGGAAAAACAATACCCATTAAGAGTACCTAAGGAAGCATCCCCACCCACAGGTCTGTGGAAGGATGGCCAAGGACTCAAATGAAATCATCAAATACTTAAACCTGTCAAACTGTTTGTCAGCATCCCAGAACAGAACGTGCTTAGGGGTTACTTTGAAGTTTGATATATACATACAGCTGCAGTATGGAGTGGGGAGTCTTAGAAGAAATTGAGTTTATTGGTAGAACATTTTGGTGACTAAGGGATAAAAGCTCCTTGTCACTGATAAAGTAGAGCGGGGAGTGGCACATGGCAAGCAATAGATGGACAAATCAGAACTCATGCATGTCAGGAAGATCTCTCAAGCCCCTGGTAAATGAAAATTCTTATTCTAAATCTTGCCATCTAATAATAACCTACTTAGATCAGCATTAATATTATACTAGACCCCCTGGAATGTAAATTTATAGTATTTTATTCACACATTATAAATGGAATAAGATGTAATCAGTAATTATGCAAGTTCATCCAGAAGTCAGCTAGAAAATGCTATTTCCTTCACCAAGCAGTGAAAATTAAAAGCCACAGGAGTGTCAGGAACAAGATGTCTCAGACTTGCCAGCAATTAACAGAAAGATATGTTTATCTCCAGCGAATGTGACAAATTTTGAAGTCATTTCAGCCTTAGTACAACTCTGAGGGCTGATTTTTCCCTTCAAATTCAAACTAGTTTTATAATTCTTCTATATACTATCTGATAAGGAACTATGTCAATATTTCTGCTTTTACTGGAAACCCTGTGGTCAGGGTCTGTTCCACAAGAGTTTCCTCCCCAGCCAACGTGATGCTCTGGCTGATTAGGTCACCGAGTCAGCTCTCACCAGTGTGTCTAATAGGAAACAGCATTATGTTATAGTTTCCAGGAAAAGTACCATCTGTGCCTCCTGCCAGGCTCTGCAACTGGCACCAAAAGATCTCTGGGGAATGTTTCTGTACTGCCAAATTTCAGCAGAGTTCCCTGAGCACGGGTGAAGCTGACAAACAGCGGGGGAAGATAAGAACTGCAGTTTCCACCCTGCCAGCTCACAGGGCCAGCTCATTTACACAGTAATTCCAGCACAGGCCGTGCACCTTTTGACACTCTCTTCCTGGAATAAATTCAGTCAGCAAAGCCCAGAATTACCATAATTTGCATTCATTTTGATTGGTGAGAATCTGCCTTCTTTACTGGAATGATGCTGATTTACATGAACCAGAAGTACAAACATTCCTTACCTAGAACCTGGGCAATTCCAAAATGCTGGAAATGCAGAGATCCAGCACCTGCTCTCTGTGCAAATGACCTGTTTGCACTTATTAAAGACATTACCTAAACAAATTTTACCATAAAACTGTCTTTTATATTATCTCAAATATTAGAAAGGACTCAGCAGAAGTTTCTATGATATGATGATCTTTACATAAAAAACAGGAACAAGTAACTTTCATGAATTTTTTCCCACAAACCAATCTTAACTGACCTGTTGCTCTACAGTTTAAGTGGCTGTAGGCACTGGGGGCAAAACTTATATTTAAACATCAATGATTGCAAGTTATGAAAAATTTATTAACAAAATCACCCACTGAGTCTATTAAGTTCCTGAAGTCAGAATAAATGAATGAAATAGTTTGATTAAAAACTGTGGGATAAAGTCCCAGCTGCTCTGAGCATCAACATCACAACAGTAAAGATGCCTTCTGAAGGAGTCTGTACCCCTTGTTAAATCCACTGAGTTGCAGTACTTCATACTAAAAGAATCTGCAACTTACATTCAGTTTTAAACTGAAGGAATTTACTTGCTTGTGTACTCTCCCAGAAACTGAAATCTTCTCTATTTCTAAATTAATTTTTTTGGTTTCTTTGGCTCACCAGTTACAAGCAGCCTGAAAATTCTCACAAAGGTTAAATTTTTTTAGAAGTTTGTTTTCAGTGAAGCAGTTAAAAGAGTTAATACATATACATAACAACTTTCAGTCATCTTGACACTAAATGCTATTTAAGGTTGCTGGTACTTAGTTTTAAAGTGGGATAACTACATCAAAATCAGCTTCCAAGTGCTCTGAAAACATGGAGCAGAGCTGCAGCAGTGCTAACTGGCTGTTCAGCACTCTGAGTGGCGCCATCTACTCTGCTGATGCTTAAAAGCTGTCACTTCTTGTATTCCAACTGGTCAACTTTATAAAATCCAGAACTGGAAGCACCTTACGTAAGCTGATTTTCTAATACTGCACTCATTCTAATTATTCCTGATATTTAATACGCCATAAGTTCCTGGAAGTGAATAGGAATACTAGGAAAATTACTCAGGCTTTGTTTTGCATATAGCTTAATCTTTTTAAAAAGCATTATCTAGTGGGTATTAGAGCATCTCCAAATTGTATCTCATGGCATGTGTAAAGTCATTCTTCCTGATGGAATCCTCACCTTTAGAGCTGAAAAAAAATAAGGTATTTCACTTTTTGCAGTGATTAAGTCTTTAAGTACTAAAAGCTGCACTGTCCACTCTGTAGTGCATTCTTTCTCGCTGCACAGAAACATTTAAAAAGAAACAATATCTCATGTTTTCCATATAGAGGCTGTTACAGAATTCAGTGATAAAGCTAAGTCAGGAAGGGGTGGAGCAGCACCATCAGTGCCACTCATCCATGCTGGGACAGGGAGAACTTAACAAAACAATGCTGAGTTTGTGGAGTTAACCCGTGCAGAGCCTCCAGTGCAGCTGATCCCCAGCAGCTGCCAGGAGGGCACAGCCACTGCAACCCAGCTGCCACAGAGGCTGCATTGCAAAGAAATGAACAGCACAAAAAGGTAGGATTTACCTGGAGTGGGAGATGTGCCTGGCAGATAGCATCTGTGTCTGAAAAAGGGACTCCTTCCACATAAATCCTTAGGGGCTGCAGTGCTGGGCTATTTCCTCTCCACAGAACTTCCACCCCACGGTAGGTAGTTTTTACAACCTTCCAGAGCACCACGACACTGCCACTCTCCAACAGATCTAAAGGGCTCTTAAACACACCATTTAGCAGTTTTGATTATGGTTTCCAGAGTAGCTGATCTTTTTTATCTTCCTTTACTGGAGTATATTGTCTGTTCTCATAAGCTTTAAGCTGCTTAGAAATTGAGAGGGAGAAAGAGAAACTAAAGCAAATACAATTATTAATTTCTGATGGATACACACGTTGTTCTGAGCAACCTTCTATGAACTCTAAAAACAGAAGAAAGTCCTGCGGTTCTAACCTATTAAAGAATATGCACATCCTAAAAAAAAAAGTTGCCATACCCTAAAATCCAGTTTTCTTCCTTCTTCCAAACAAAAAGCCCATCTGAACTCATTTCTTGATGCTTAGTGACCCGTGGCAGCAATCTGCAGACTTACTTTTGACATGGCCTTATATGAACTCAGATTCCCAAAGAGCTGAACAATCTAAACAGAGACCAAATGTGCAACTGACATTGCTAATAACTATATTACAGTAATAATTTTAAATATTATTTATATATTAAATAATAACAATGCTAAATAACAACAACAAAAGGTCAAAACAGGAGGGAAAAAGCATCTGTTTAGCAGGTTGCCAGGAGGCCAGGGCAGTAAGCAGATTATCATGGCACAAGTGGGATCCCAATCACCAGGTAGCTGCTATGCAAATGATTCACCACAAAGATGGTGCTCACAGAATGAGAGGATAAACAAATGAGAAAGGGGTTGCCAACATCTGTGGAACAATAACAAAGGTCTCCCACCCATAGGAAGGAGCTCTGAAGACAACATACATTCAGAATTTCTGGAAAAGCAGAGTGAGCAACATCAAAGGGGGACCAATGCAAAATGCAAAGACCAATTTCAGGAACACGGGTATCTCTGTACTCGTGCCACGTGCAACAGAAATGCACCCTTACAGTTCTTGAGAATGTAATCTTTGCTGCTGATCCAAAATACCAAAGAACAGCCTGACATATCCCACAGAAAAGTCACAAAGAAGAAGTGAAAGTGTGTCACGCTTGGAAGCCCTGTCATCATTTGGATGGGATACCGTGTGTGTGTGTCATATGAGCAAATGATGATGGGAGGTGCAGTGTTAATTGTAAGGGAGTCATCAGGGAGAGATAAAGATGAAAACGTTGGCCAGGCAGATAGGAAACTCAAGGGGTATTTTAGGAAATCAGGAAATGCACATAAGAATTTATGCATGGAGAGAAGGAATGTTAAAGGAAAAACATTGGTCCAAAGGAAGGCAATTACCTATAAAGCTGGAAATGGGTTCACAGCACTCAAATTGTGCAGAATCAAGTGGGAGTAGCCAAGAGTTGGGTTACGTAGGTGAAAAATCCTGGGTTTATTTTAATTATTAATTATTGCGATGCTGCTATTAAAGCAAGTTATATAGCAAAGGGAAAGGGTTTAGAAAACCAAAACCTGAGCCTAATGAAGGGTGAAATCAGCAGGACCAGAATGTTGGGTGACTGCTCTTCCATGAGCTGACTTGCCATGAGTGGCAAACCCCTTGTTCCCTTTCTTTTCGACTGACCTGTCCTTGCTTTTTGATTTGTACTTTTTAAAATATCCAACACAGGCTTATTATATTCAATGCTACTTTGTATCAATTAACCCTGTTGTTTGATTGTGCCTTCTTTCACCTTACATTGCACTGAATTAACCACATTTTAAATGGAACCAGTATCAATTATGAACTTCCCCTGCCAAACTGGTCAATGGTTGCACCACAAAGACATAAATGACAGGGTTGGAAGGGGCCTGTTTTTCAGCCCAGCCCCCAGTATCGAGCAGGATTTTCCTCTCCACTCATGTTAAAAGCATTTTATCTGAGCTGTATCATTACATTATAAACAGCAGCAACTCAGCAACTGCATGAGAAAAGTATATTCCTACTTGCTTGCACTGCTGCATTTCTCGCCCTCACATCTAACCTGAGCTATTTAGCTTTACTTTTCTGTATGTCCAGCCTAGAAGTCATTTGCTAATCCCTCTGGTATGTATATAAGCTAGTAAGCCTAAAGAAATGTCATGCTACCCAGACTGAGAGGGAACAGCAATGTGACACTTCACTCTCCAGCACTTGAGAATTCAGTGTGCTCTCCTTGATGTACAACTAATTGGAGGTTTCTAATTTTCAAAAAAAAATTGGTCATCCATTATTTAAAGTTTTAAAAAATAATCCATAAGTAATATTCAGCATGCCCCTTTCAAAAAGCACCTTTCAAACCCTGATGAAGAGCTGACAATCTACTAAGCCATGGTTTATATATATATACAGCACTTCTGGCCATGATTTTTAGTTTGCTCACTCTAGATCTGAAGCAAATCTGCGCTGCCCAGCAAAGCTCTGTGTATGGCCCAGCCTTCCCCGAGGCAGCACCAGGTTTCAGTCTGTAGGAACTGAAATCCTGTGGGAACTCAAGAGGACGTGACAAAGGTACAAGTGTTTGGCATGTTCAGAGACTTAGCTTGCTGGCAGCAGCTTTATTAGCTATGTACTTTGCCAGCTATTAGTTTATAATGATACCACAGCTTGTGAAAACACACTGAGAGGTCAGAAAAACCAGGTAAGAGCTACATCACACGTAGATGATAATAGAGCAAGTAGACAAACCATGTGTTGTATAAACAAAAAAATCTGCAGAGAAAAGAGACAGTGCTGCAGCAGGATGAAGGGTTGGATTTTTAAGTCAAATAAAACAATCCAAGCGTAGAATGGTCACGCTTCAAACTCTTACCCAACCTGCTCTGCAACTTAGTGCTGCATTATGAATGGAAATATCTGAAAAAGCCTGACTGCAGCTATGGTCTATGTAAGACAACTGGGCAGAACTTCATTTTTTTCTCATTATTTAAAGTTCATTTTGTGGCTCTTTTCTAAAATAATCTTTGCCACCAAGTGCTGTCAACTTCTTGTGCTGTGTTGCAAGAAGTTTTTTCTTAAGTACTTCATGGACATTGTTATCTAAATAAAACCACCTTCAGCTTTAATGGAGTGTAAGGAAATTGGCTTTTGGCCAAGTATGAGCACTCTAAAAGTGCTTCTACACGAATACCTTTCCTACTTTGCTGTTTCCCTGGTAAACTTAGGATGATTAAAGTCCTTCCAAAGTTCTGAAGCACCAAAAATGTGATGCCACAGTTTGTAAGATGAAGTTATCCACAGCACACACAAAATTCTCTCTGTGGACTGTCTATCAAACAGGAACAGGGGAATTTTCTGCTTTTGGGAGCTGCAGTGGTTTTACAATATTTGTAATGAACATTTACATACAAACTGTGGTCAGATTGAGTAACTCAAGACAAGCAGGATGACCGTTTTTAGACTTCACAGGATACTCAAGAGTTGGAAGGGACCCACAAAGATCTAGTCCAGATAAATGGCCCATATGGAGATCAAACCCACAAAGTTAGTGTTAGCATCATGCTCTAAACAACTGAGCTAATCTCAGGTTTTGTGTTTTTCCGGTATTTATTTCATATACAGCTGCTTATTTTTCCTAATGAGGGATACTACATTGGTGTTTATTTGCTATGGAATAAAGCTTCAGAATTTCTAAATATAAGACAAATTATTTTGAAAAAGGCAGCTCTCTGTTTGGGTTGGTAATATCAGTTGGAAACATACTTCAAAGGTAGTCCCTTTTCATTAGTCTGAGGAGTTTCCATATAAACAACAGAACAACCACAGGAAAAAATTCATTATGGGATAAATTATCAATCTGCAGTTCAAAAGCTCTTTCAAGAAGTGATCCATTTTAAAGTTGTCTTAAATATAAGCATTCACATCTATTAACTGCAAGTGAAATGCAAATATCCTTGAGATTAATCAACTTTTTTAAAAAGGAAGCAGAATAGAACTCGTAACACCACCACAAAATGAGGGTTATGTTGTAACACCTTTTCACAACACCAAAACCATCTCCAAATTCAAAGTAAACACTCAGAAACTTTTCTTCCTACCTTGTTTTAAAAGCTAGTTTATGTTAGCCAACACCACAAGAACCTGTGCACTTTGTAGTACAGGAATTTTTAAATACCGATTGTTCAGGATATATGGCCTATGAAAATGAAACCTCAAAGCTACATATTCTCATCCTGAGTTAAAAATAAACCCACGCTCTTGAGTGAAGGCTGTTGACTGCACTTGCAGGGAATGGCACGGGCTCTGCAGCAGCCCTGCAGAACCCCGGCACCGATGACAAAACCGTAACAAACCTGCATGCCCATGGATTTTAAGCAGTAAATCCGAAACCCAGGGACTACAAAGCGAGCTGGATCCAACAGCTCCGAGCACAACCTGTCACTTCTTGAAACTGGCTGTAAACAGGGGAAGGGAGGGGCCAGGCGCCTGCCAAGCCAAGCAGAAACTTGTGAGTAACTTAGAGAGGCAAAACAAGTGCAGCGCAGGCAGCGGCTCCCAGCGCGGTGCCGGGCCAGCACCATGATCCCCGGGAGAGCCACGCCGGGGCCTGGCGGCCGGCTCGGTGCCTCGGGAGGGCGGCTGGGGGCAGCGGCTCACGGGAATTAAAGGTGAGAGGCGGCGGGGCCGCCAGAGGAGCTGCGGGCGGGACGCGCGGTGCCGCTGCCCCGGCGGGCGGGCGGGCGGGCTCTGATCCAGCGCGATCCCGGGGTGGGAACGGAGGATCCGGGCAGCGCTGGGGCCGCCGCAGCCGGGGCACTGTAAACAAGAGGCTGCTGCAGCCTGCACTTATGCAACAGAAGGGAGCCGGGGCTGCAGGGCTGCCGGTGAGCGCGGAGCGGGCGAGCCGCGCTCCTGCACGGTCACTCCGGGAGCGAGCCCGGCACGGCAGAGCCGCCCTGGCACTGACAAAAGGCACGGCCGGGGGCGGGATGCGAGCGGGGCCTGCACTGCACACGGAACAGGGTCAGTGCCTTCGCTGGTAAGTCAGCATTCAGCACCGGGGATTGGGGCTTCAGCCGCAGAAATACCTCACCTGGGAACTTGAAAGTCACCAAGAAGGTTTTCCGAGAAAGTATTTTAGTTTTGGGGCTTATTTTTGCTCATTTCAGAGGTAAATATCGTCACTTTCCTAAGATTACTGTTTAACAGAATGAATGGCCTGCCACTTCTGTCATTAAAACAGAACTGTAGTGTTTAACCGCACTTGGAGGACATAAAGAAAAAATAAGGGTAATGACTAAAACCATTTGTGAAACCAGACATCCCCCTGCTCTGTAAAATACAAAGCCTGATAGGAAACACAGTTGATCTTCTGAGACAATATACAGGCAAGTTATTCAGTGGCTGATGTAATTCAGTCTGGAGTAATCAAAGCTACATGCTTAAGGATAAACCTACATAATGGAATTACGTGATTGTACCCATGTCTGTGCTTAGTCACCTTTGCACTCACCAGAATACATATATTTGCAATATCTAGTTCCAGTCTGCTGCTTGGCTTGAATCGAGTCATAACAGTTCAATGAGATGTAGTTTTGGTTGCCTTCAACTGTGAAAAAACCAGTTGTTCTTTTTCTTTCTTAAAATCTTAAACCAACAGATGCTTCCTGAAAACAAACGGGGTTGTTATCGGTGCTCAAAAATAGAATGAGGATAGATAGACAACATAAAGATATGATATGGTCCGCTCAACACAACAGTATAGCTGAAGAACTAATGTGAGAAAATGAACCAAAAAAAGTCAAGTTTTCCCACAAAGGTGAAAACAACCTTTGAAAACAATAGAACTTCTGGTGCTGCCACAGAAGCCAGTTCTCTGAGGAAATCCAACATGGGACAGTGGAATAAATATTTGCTTGCCCAGCTAAAATTACTGTATTTTTAGCCTGACTTTTGGCTCAGCTTATGTTATTTAGAAGAAAAATGCACACAAAACAACTGCAGTGGGAAATAACACATGGAAGTTGACACAGTTTTGGGACAAATTTTGTACTATGGCTGAAGAGTCAGAGGATTAGCACCAGGGAGATGCAGTCACGTACTGTATGCTCACAGACCCCACACAGTATAATTTAGCCACCTGGTTCATGGAGTATAGCATGTTGTCTAGTAGCATTCATTTTCATTGCACAATGTTTATTGTGGATTGATTAAATCTTGCTCTCCCTCTGGAAAGAATCCAGGTACGTGTACTTACACTTTGCTATAGGTGCTGACAGAGGAGCACACAAAACCACGGGAGTGTGTGACGGGCAGAGTACGTGACACGGGGAATCACCTGCTGCACCAGCTCTACACTGCCCCTGAAATGCCATCAGTAACAACCATGATTTTAAGGCTCTGCCTGTTTTGAGTTGTACTTTAGAGATTATTTCTCATTCCTGCATTTTGGAAAGCAACTTTACATGACTGCTTTGAAGTTCACTTGGTTTCAGTTAAAATGCTATCTCTACTGACGATAAAGCAAAGATGGCTGGGCTACAACTGCTGATAGTAGCATACTTTTTAAAGAATTTGAGCTATTTTGAGAGGAAATGATAGCTGATTCTTGCCTTTTGGAAAGTCAGGCTGCCCTGATATTAGGTTCCCTGGACTACAGAGGTCCATTGTTTTTTTGAAACGAAATGGTTATATGGTAGGAAGTCTGAATACAAACTGACCTATTTAAAAAAAAAAACAAACCCACAACAAAACCAACCCCCCCTTACACCTCATTTCCCAGTATCCTCTAGTCTTTGTCAATTTTATCAGTGATCCAATACACATCCACCATACTGCCTTAGATGTGCCTCCTAAGAAACTTTTTTTTAAGGTAAAGCTTATTTAAGATGTTAGGAGATCTCTATTTCCCATCATACTGTGGAGATTTGTGCTTCAGTTTATATCCTTCTACTCTTCAGTAGTTACCTTATGTACTTTTAGCTATATACAAGGTGCTGTTTGACAGTTGTCAAAAAATTGCATAAGTATTCATATATACATCAATACTTAATGATAGTTTACAATTTCCTTCTGTTGAGTGTTCTGTATCAACTGATTTGCCACTAGTTTCATTTAAATCAAAACTGCAGAACATGTATTAGTCTAATGAAATTTTGAATAACTGTTTACTTTCTTCTAGACTAACAACATCAGTTATGTGATCGTATAATCTTGAAGTTCAAAATGTTTTCTTCACAGTACTTTGCATTTCATTTCTGATGTAATATTTTAACAATGCTTTCACTATTTCTCTCTCTACAGAAAAGCTGGTAACCAGCAAAGAAGACACAAAAGCTAAAATCACTATGTGGAGCTGTGAAGCCTTAATCAACAGTACTGAGAACAGTGAGGACCAGCATCTCTGCCATGACTTTGACCTTGTGCTTTCCATCTTTTCCCTTCTCTACCTCATTATATGTTTCCCAATTGGCCTTTGTTACAATGGCCTGCTGGTCCTAGTTAACCTCTACAACAAAGCTACTATGACTATGCCAGATGTGTACTTTGTCAACATTGCCATTGCCGGCCTCATCATCAACACTCTGGCACCAATGTACCTGCTGGGTCTTGCCAATACAAAATGGGCCATCTGGAATTCCAACAATGAAGTTTATATTACCTTCCTTATTTTATTCAACGTCTCATCGTTGGTTACCATGTACTCTACCACTCTGCTCAGTCTGGACTACTACATTGAACGTGCCCTGCCCAGGACTTACATGTCCAGTGTGTACAACACCAAACACGTCTGCGGGTTCATCTGGGGCGGGGCCATGCTCACAAGCTTTTCATCTCTCCTGTTCTATGTCTGCAACCACGTGTCCACCAAAATAATCGAGTGCTCCAAGATGCAGAACCAGGAGGCAGCGGATGCCATCATGGTGTTCATCGGGTACGTCGTGCCCGCCATCGCCGTTCTCTACGCGCTGACGCTGATCCTGCGGATCCGCAAGGAGGCCACGCCACTGGATCAGGACACTGGGCGCTTGGATCCCTCAGTGCACAGGCTGCTGATTGCCACAGTCTGCACACAGTTCACCCTCTGGACACCCTATTACGTTATTCTCTTGGTAAGCACGTTTACTAACCTACGAGGAAGAATTCCAGATGTAAATTCCATTCAAATATTACACTTTGCCACGATTCTGTCAAAATTCCTGGCTTTCTCCAGCAGCTTTGTCATGCCTCTGCTCTACAGATACATCAACAAAAACTTCCCCAACAAATTACGCCGTTTGCTTAAAAAGATACACTGTGGGAACCAGGGGTGTTCTCACGAGCGCACAGTGGTACAGCAGGTCATGACATAGGTGTGACCCAACCCCTGGTGCTCTGTGACTGCAGCACTGGCTGCTCAGTGCTGGGACTGTGACGCTGCTGTGTTGGCACTCAGAGACGTGTGAGAGTCCCAACCAAGAGGCTGGAAGGAGCTTCCATTGCAGTTGAATGCAAGAGTCTTAATTTTCCAGTAGTTGTTTGCTGAAGTGGTGTGAGGCTCTGGCCTGTGTGCTGCATTACCTGTGACATCAGATACCTTCAGTGCACTGAACTGCTGACAGAGGATAAACTCTGTTTTCATGGCTCTGATCTTCCTCTCTGAAGAAATCACTAAGCAGTTTATTGAAGTCTTGACTGAAGACACAGCACCTTGTATCTTGTATAGAAAAAGGTATTACCTTGTTTTCTGTACAAAGAAGTGATAGTGCTATCCTTGATGAAGTAAATAGAATTTTTCAATGAAGATTATATAGCTGATCTTTACTGAAGATCATATGACCCAATTATACATGTCCAAATAGTAAATGTTAATTATAAATTAAATTATTTAATTTCTTTCTCCATCACTGATTCCCCCTCTGAAAGAGGCCTAATTTACTTTTTTCAGAAATTATTTTCTCACACAAACTAACCTGTTTTAACATTTATGGTAAAGTGATTTTTTTCTTTAAGCTACAACAAATAACAAAAATGTCTTTTAATTTTCCAGTGCTTTGTTTGTATCCTAAAACATTTCAGGAATTCAGAAATATTTATTAACTAATTCTGACGGAACTCAGAGATGTTTGTTCCACATATTAAAATGAAGGACACAGTGGTTTACAAAGTTAAATCAGAATTTAACTAGTAAAGATTGTCTGGCTAAGTGTTATGGTCCACATATGTTCATGTAACAAGAGTAATTATCTTAAAAAATAAATATGTTTATGATTAACATTTTGTATTTTCAAGGGATATGTTTGCAACAAATAAATTAAACTCTCTTTAATCTAAGACATCACTGGAGGTTTGGAAACCATATAAAATTCCTCAATATAGGAATCCCAGTCAGCATCAGCTCTTTGCTGACCTCTCAAAAAAGCCTTCCATTGGGATTCTTGGATACAAAGTAAAGAATTTTACTGATTATATGAAATACGTGAGAAACACAGACATGCTGCAGGAAGCACATAAACAGTTACGACAACGAGCTACACAGCACTGACCCAAAAACTACCTGTCCTTGTGCTGCTGTTGCATTAATGACAGGAGGGGACAGGTGGGGGGTGCAAGTGGAGCTGATGTTCTCCCACTGGTGTGGGGCCCCAAGACATTTTTGTCACTTGATTCATGAAACAGCGTCATTTCATTGCTTAATCTATTACAGCACAACTCAAATTCCACATGACATCATTAAAAAAATGTGACTTTTCAAGCTTCTGGCATAGAAAAAACATGGGGCAAGACCAGAATTGAACCCTTCCCATTGCTTAGAGCACAATCTTGTCTGATAACTGGCCCTAGGCTGTCAGCAGAGACACATACTGAAGTTCTGTGAAAAGAACTTTCTGAGGAACAGACCTTTCAGATCTTTTTCCATCAAGCAATTTCTTCCCTTAGTCATCTTTGCTTATCTTCTTTATATACAATCATCTCTAAGTTATCAACATCCTTGTGGAAGACTTTCCATTAACCTTTACTTTTTTTAAGAGCTTTTCATATTTTATTGGATATTTTAACCCTTAAAGCCTACAGAGTAAATAATCTATTTCTGTGGTGTTTTCAGTTTTAGTCTGTTGATGAAAACCATGTTAAGGTCTTAAGCTGTTCCTCATTGCTGTGTCCAACTCACTCATTGAGTGCCTCTCTGCTGACACACATGATACTGGCTGCTTTCTTGGTTTTGCCCACCTTGAAAGATTTTCTGTGAATTTCTACACATCTTGAGCACTCAAGCTCACTTCCACACAGAAGTGCTTAAGAACAAAATCTTTCCTTACAGCTGTCAAGTAAACAGACTCCTTCTTCCCATCTGAGGAAAATTAGGTCTCTTAATGCACCACATGAAATCTCTCACGTAAAATCTGTTAAAGAAATTCTGTGCCATTATGCAGGAGGAGTTCCAGCAGGGAGGAACTGGCTTATCTGGTGTGAATAGAGGCTTTCAGAACTGGGACACTGCCAGAACAGTGCAGCTGAGCAGGCAACTTTAAGTGCAATTTCAACTTCCATGTTGCTTCCTTACTTCCATTTCCTCCTTCTTTTAAGGCATCTGATTTTCTGTCTCTAAAAGAATTGTTGCCTTTATTTCTGTTCCTTTCTCTCAGTGTTAAATTCTCAGTTTCAGGTCATGGGTCTTGTGTCATTTCTCTTTATCATTTTTCACTTCTCTGCACAATTTATTTAACTGTCATTTCTCTCCCATCCCTGCTTGCCTTGCACACCTGGTACCATTCAATGCTCATGTTTACTTCATCACACTGACTCCTTTACGATGATCAAAATCTTACTCAGTGATTCAACATTACAAATTTATGTAGTAAAATGGAAGCTGCTATTGAAGAGATGTAGAAAGACAGATTTTTATGGAACTTACCCATGGGGCATCCGATCTGATTTTTTCCTAATCCTTTTTACTGCAACAGAGCTATGGATGTTTGTCTGTATCCTTGATAAACACTAAATGTGATGGCAATCATAGATACAAAAACTTGGATAATTTAATGAACAAGACTGCTATCCACTCAACCTCTTAGAAAAGTTAATTTGATTTATTAGTTGCCTCAAAGAAACTGTGCTGTGGATCTGCCTTGCTGCTGTTCTCCTAAGGGAATTCTGAACTTAATTGCAGCACCCTCATCTGGTATCTCTGAAAGAGCAGCATCCCAAAAAGAGAGAGCTTTGCAGTATTTATATAAAGAACAGCAGAGGAGCAAGTGCAGTAAAATACTTAAGGAAATACAAAGTATCATAAATTAGGAAGAACTTTTATGGACAAACATTTAATACACAAAGTTCTCGAGAATGGGGCCTTTCCATTTCAAATACCTGAAGGTTGCTGGTGACTGTAAATAGGGACTTATCTATTACACATTTAAATAGATATGAATAAAAATACTGTATATATGCAAGATAAAAATCAGCCTACTGATGTAAAAAGAATCTGCAAAGAGTTTATTAAATTATTTCTAAAAGTGTGTCATTTAAATGTAAACCTCTGAACAGGAAGGTGTACTGTATTCTTCTGTATGTATATAATGTGTACTAGAAAGTAAGCACTAGTTAAGTGCCATTATTAACAGTGTTATTTTCTCACAAAATTAAACTTAATATTTGAGTTGATTTATGGCTTACAGCCTTCTTGCTGAACCGCTAATTAAGTCCAATCAATCAACTAACAAAAATGTCATGTTCTGCTTCTATCTGAGTTATTAACACAGCTAGCTCAAGACAGGTTCTTGCTGACCAACTTAGTAGAGATCCTAGTTTCAAAAGTTTACATTTCAGAATCAAATTTTGTTGGTCTCTGAAGATGTAATTTCAGTTAATGAAAGAAGGTGATCAGCCACTAGAAATCTTATTCTGGTTCTATTACAATGAAGAGATGTGGACTCCAATATCATGTCAAAAAACTACAGAAATGGACTTTATGGAAAGCTTCATAAAGGAAGTACTGACTCATAATACATTCTCAATAAAAAGTGTTCAAGTGTACATGGTCAATAAAATGTGTGATTTTTTATTTGCTCTCTTGATAAAAAGCTGTTGTAGACAAAGCTAAACCTATGTGGCTTCACTGAATCAAAACATAACAAATTGCACGACTTGGATGTCAAATTTCCAGGCCTTAATTTGACATTATTAAAATCTCATTTTTCATCAGCATGAAATTGGCTGGGAATGAAAGCTAAAAGGCACATACTCTGCCTTTTTTCAGAATAAAGAATCCTGCAATTAATGAGGCAAAGTAACAGTGCACCTGGAGATCAATGCAAACATTGGCCACATCCTGACAACTTCCTTTCCTTTGTGCTGCCACAATCAGCTTCCTGCAGAAATTCTCTTGGTTCTCAGAACAACATAATAAAATAACCCACACCTCTGGCATCCCAAAGAAAACACAGCTTCTAAAAATCTAAGATACTCTGTAACACATTCATTGCAGTAACTACTGCACATAGCCAAAAGATTACTCCCCATGGATCAGTTCATTTACCCTACATATATGTAAATATTTTCCTGTCTGTGCTTTCAAAATTATTCATTTATTCCCTTTCGGTGTTCTGTGAAGCATAGGAAGACAGTAGTAACAGCAAACTCTATTTAAAATGATTACTGGTAAACTCTTTAAAAAACCCTCAGTCCAAGGCACTTCTAAGTTTTAAGTCTCAGTCAGAAATAAATGAAAATGGCAACTGTCAGAGTGGAAGTTGCAATATTCCACCATTTAATCAAAGCCTAGTCTCTGACAGGATGCCCTTACTCCCACACAGTGCTTTCCAGGGTGTTTTCTTGAAGAGGAGAGCCAGCGTCTCTAAACAAGTACAGAGCAGTGATTTCTGACCCTTCATTCCACAGAGCTTTTGGACACGACCAACAAAAAGGTGTTTCTCAGCTGGATTAGTAAAACCCATCACATACAACACAGACTGAAGGATCTTCAGTGAGAACAGAGTTAGTTAATTAGCAGCAAGTTCACAAGCTCACAGGGTTTTGAAGAATGAAAAGCTACATAAAAGCAAATAAAAAGGGCTGATCAGGTACAACAAAGCCAAGATGTTTACACCAGTACAAACCAGGCTGACAACCTGAATCTGCCATTATCTGTCAGTACAGAGACATCACAGTAGTCAACCACATTTTGGAGCACTCACAAAAAATACTCACTCAACTACTATATAATAGGAGAATATTTTCCCAAGGTTGGGAAGAAAATATGACACTGCTACCACAAACCTCAGAAGGAAGTTTAATTACATCTGCACCTTTTCTTTCCTTCTTTAAAACTAAGATTCAATTAAATTGGTTTTGTGCTGTGCATCAGTGATGCCCCATTTATCACTGCTTAATAAAAATGAAAGCAGCCCAGTGTCTGGGCTGGAGACCTCGTGAGCTTCACTGCAGCAGCACAGGACTGGTGAGACCAAGAAAAGCAGAACCTGCCCAAGTGCCACTCTCAGTTCCACTGTTTGCTGAGGACTCAGAGAGGAATTGATTCTTGCCTAAGTTTCTGCAGCTGTGAAGTGCTCAACGCGCTGATGAATCCTAAACATCTGCTCCTAAATTAATTTCTGTAGTCTCTTAATAAGCAAAAACTTGTGTATTTCTTGAGTATCTCGTGTATTACTTTTTCCAAGTGAAAGCAATCTAGTGGTACAAACCCAGCTGTGCAGACTGCCATGGCAACAAATCTGAAGTGTGAAATGTTTCCTCTGTTGAATTCCTTAAGTTTTCCATTATATATCAAAACACTTTGACATATGCTGACTACATTCTTTTTCCATCAGGAGAGCAGAGGATCTATTATCTCCTTTGTCACCCTACTTTCTTCCACCAAATCCTTCCCTCACCTTGAAATTCCATGTGATTTTCTTCTATTCCTTCCTTCTAAGGAACTGGCACTTTTTAATTACATCTGCAAGAATTGTCAAAAACATTCACAGTCTGCAGCAGGCAGATTTTCCATATTATTACAAATCATGGCAGTAAAAGATTTTAAAACACAGGATTCACATCAGAGTATTTACGAATAAAGTATAAAAACATACTCTAAAAAACCCATTCTATCAAAAGTTCTTTAAAGCAAGATTAATAACCAGAAGTGAATCCTTTTTATCCAGTTTAAAAAGTACTTGCATGCTTTTTCCCCTTTTCTTAAATACATTATCCCAGAGGTATTGCACTGGCACTGATAAGCTCAGCTTGGTCAGTGGCAGGGCTACCTTGGGGTCTGCTGGAATTGGATCTGTTGGACATGGAGAAGCTTCTGGCAGCTTCTCCCAGAAGCCACCCCTGTAGCCCCTCCCTGCCTCTGCTATCCAAACCTTGCCATGCAAACCCAGTACAATTACTGATTACAAACTGAATTGAAAAGCCTAATTTTAGCCTCCCCAAATTTGCAAATTTAAGCTAAAATTTATCTTGAAATCAGTAGAATTTCTGCACTGTTTCTTATCTCCAAAACCTTTAAAAGGTCATTCTGAAATGAATTCTGGAATTGGTTGATCAAAGCTGTTTAGAAACTCCATCTGGTGGTCACTGGCAGAATGTTCTTGCAGTAGTTCCCAAAAGCAGTAAGACCAGCAAAATTAGTTAGATTTAAATTAATCTTTAGGGAGAAAAAAAATCAGTCTGAGTTTCTGGTTAAACACAGATCTGTACAGCTGGTCCTGCCTGCAGGCAGTGAGGGTATTGCTACAAGTACTTAAAGGAAACAAAATTAACCTCAACTTGGACAACCAACTGCTGCTGTGAGGGAGAGGCAGGTAAGAGATACTTCTGTTGCAAGAAACAAATCTCAACAAGGGTTAATTTTGGTTTTGAACCTAATAGAAGGATATTTAACCAGTTTACTAGGTCTGACTATTCACAAAGAAGTAATATTTATTAAAAAGCACATGTTCCTTGTATTGTTTCATGAAACATCTGTTACTAGTCATTGTGGTTGACAAGATGCTCAAAGACCAAAGGAATTGCCATTCCATTCAGCTCCAGAGCATTGTAATTCTTTCTAATTAAGTATGGTTTCACTAGTTCACAATGAAATAGATTTCTAAATTAATTAACAGAGAACTCTGATATTTTTCAGGTCCAGTCTATGTGCAATTAAATAACCATTTAGCACCTGCAATACTATGCAGAGACCAGCTCTCTTATTGAAACTTGCTATTAGAAAAAGCTTTTTCCCACCCTTTAGTAGAATATTATTTTGAAAAACAGGCAATTTTTGAGCTCTTGTAGCTGAGTTACACAGATGATTTACCTGTATTGAGGAATTTATTTTGAGATTGATAGAAACATTACTGTATAGCAATAATAATAAAACACTGTTTATAAAACAACTTACATTACAAACAGTGCTCAAATAAGGCAGTAATAAAACCACTAATAGTGAACCACAGGCAAAGAACCCTGAGATGAGAAGGCAGCAATCACACTAAGCATGGCTGTTCTAGGAAAAAAGGAAGAAATGTTGATTTACAACCAGCCTCTGAGGCGCAGATAATCATTAATAACCAGTGCTTATGGATAAACATCAGCAACCTGGGCTCTGTAACCCCATCCAAGCAGAGAGAGTAAGGCCATCAAATTTTACAAATTCACATGGCTCCATGTACCTTATAAATAAGCATAAGCATCTGAATTCTATTTTAAAAACCACACTTAGACAATCCCTTCCTAAACCAAACATGCAGGGAATATAATACAATAAAGCCATGTGAGGTTCTTTTGTTCTAAAATGAACCATAAACAAGATTCCTTTAACTTTGTTCCAACTAGCAACTCTTGGTTCTCTGTACAACTTCCCTCATGTTTTGGGGTTTGGTGGGTTTGGGTTTTTTGGAGGAGGGGTGTCCTTTTTAATGTCAAAGGCCTCATGTTCTACAATGTTTTAATCAAGGCCACAAATTTGCTTGCTGTCGAGTAAGACTAAACATATATAAAATTAACAGCAAGGCCTTTCACAAGAACAGTTTTACAGTGTGACTGGTAACTGTGCATCAATGTAGCAAAAGCCTTAGAACAGATATTCCTCTCAAAAATTAGGGGTTCCCCCCCCAGGAATTTGGAGGTATTGCATTAATTTAAGTGACTTTAGTGTCTTAAAATGCCACAAAGAGCTTCCAATATTTAAGCTCAGATGAATAGAGTCAAAGCAATCTTTGACTAACACAGTGGCTTATATCCCACACTCAAGATATTTTTTTCTTACACAACAACAATAGAGGAAAAATTAAGGTGGAAATATATGACAGTTGATGAAAAACATCTTAGAAACAAAATTGCAGCGTATTGCCTGATTCAAAATTCCAGTAACAAAGCAACTGCTTTTCATCATAATACACTGGGGTATAGGCAATAACAGTCATTTAATATTCCAAAACAATCCTATCATTCTACAAAGGGATGGTTTTCTTAATAACATTACATCCAAAAGGCAAGGAAAGATACGTTAACTGAGAGAAGAAGACAACAGTGTGGTCTGAAAATAAACTTTGGGCTCCTCATGCAGGATTAGCTCCCAAAGAATAATCAGTGCCCCAGAGAATCCAGTCCAGTCCTTGGACTGACTGCAGGCTGCTGCAGCCTCTGCTCTGTCATCTGTGGTCACCCTGGGGCTCTCTGATGCAGCACCAAGCAAACACGAGCTCTAAAGCTCAACTGAGCATTGCAGCTCTTTGCTGAACAGCTGATCAGGACTGGTCAGAAGGACGATGAGCAAGACAGGGTCACCATCTCCACAATACTTCACAGGATGGATCTGCCTGAAGCCAGAGACTAAAAAGACTGAAATCTCCATGGCTGCAGCATCTCACAAGCCAGACACACTGAACAGTGCTTGTTAGACAAGATGGAGAAGTTTCTCTTGAGCCTTTACTTCAAATTAAGCCTACTGTCAGGGATGTGTGCTCTGCTAACGCATCAGTAATATGGGTCAATTAAGAGAAATTATTGGTGTTAGAAAAAAAAAGTAATTCACATCTGCTTTCTTTATAGCAACATCTGTCACTCAGTACTGGAGACATTTATTTTGCCATATGAACAGTTGTGTTCAAAAATAAACCTGAGTTTTGCCCACCACAGCACACTGTAGGAGGTTAGTGGCTGTACATGTATCCCTAAATATTGCCACAGCATCTCACAAATATTTCACTTCTGTAACTTCACCTTTTCTGTCTCCATCATTATCACACATCAACCTTTTCCACTGACAGCAAGTAAATTAATACATGCTAAGAAATTTCACCAAAAAATCATGAATCCATAAATCCATAAATATAAATAGTTATGACATTATGTATCATCCCAAACACAATCACTTAACCATTTTCTGGAGCTTTGTGAAACCTTTACACAACTGAGCACTAGTCTGCTTGCCACTACTCTCATATGACTTGCACCCTGTGACCATTTAAGCAAATTAAACAAACTGGTTTATTGTTTTTTCTAAGGAAAGATGCAACTGGTCACATAACAGCAATATTTTGCTTTTCTTTTACTAACACATTAACTGTGACAGTAACAGCACAGCAAGCTGCTGCTGAAACTCCACCTGGGAACTCTTAACATACCTCAAAAATTCTTTTGTTTCTGTAGATGAGGCAGAATTGCAGCTATCGAGATGGGAATCAGTAAAGTCTAAACAAAATAAAGAATATATTTGGGAAACTTTTATTTTCTAACCTCTATTTCTCCTCTGGCTTTTAACTTATTCTATCACCTTGGAAATTCTTCAGTAGCCAAGTTTCTCCACCTGTAAAATGTGATGTAAAATGTGATGCTTTCTGATGTATGAGTCTCTCAAGCTGTGTACAATTCTGACATTGTGTTGTGTTATGTGCACCTGATTCCAAGTAGGAAACATGTTCTTGCTCCCTAAATACCACTGAATAATGATGTTTAATACAGGTTTCAGACAAAGTATGAACTAATGTCTGTAAAGGTGAACGCATTTTAAAGATGGGAGCTTGCTCTCTGATTACTTTTTCAAGATGGAAGGTGTAAGAAATAGCTTCTCTCTTTTCCCTTTTCCGGTTCTATTTATACGATTTTGTCTTAGTGGATAAGTTCCCTTGGAGCTGTGCTTATCCAGCCCATGCATTGTCAGAGCTGAAGTTACTGAGTAACAGGAAACATGGCCTCAGCTCTGCTGTGTCAGGGCTTATCTCTGCACAGGATTTACTCCTTGCTCACCGACTGCTCATTACCTCAGAGTCACTGAAACCTTTGTCAAGAGTGCTTTGAATATTCCTCACATTCATCCACTCATTGATTTGCCTCTCTTTTACTAATAAACACCAAGGGCACAGCCAGATATCCTTGCGTACACCCACCCAAGGCAAATTCAAAAAGATATAAACCCCCAGTTGCTCCTGGCCCTCAGCCAATAAATAATTTTAGTTCCCCCCCAGCCTGCCCCCAGCAGAGCCCAGGGTTATCAATAATGGGCCTATTCAAAGCACTTCAGTGGAAAGTACAGCAAAAAAATCATGTTGAAGCTGTTCAGCATTGCCTTGAGTGCACAAGTGATCCATTCTGGAAGCTAAAAAGTTAAGTTGATGATCAAAACCTTCCTGAAATTTTTCAGCAATTTCAAAAACAATCTTTTCACTATGCCTACATAGTTTGCTGTGCTCTCTGCACAGCCCTGAGTCCTAGAAAGAATAAGGTGACACTTGAAATTTGCATCTTTACTGAAAAACCAACAGAAAAATAAAAGAATCATCTGATTTGCATGGAATGACAATGCATCAATGCATATTTTTTCTTTACCATTCTCAACTATAAGAATTAATTGTCAGAATGAGCCTGGATGAGGGAACAGCTCACAGGGAAATTTACATACAAAACACCTGCACTACACTGCCCCTTTGCCCAAGGTTTTCTGTAACAGTTTGGAGGAACTACTGTAAATAAAAAGGAAACAATAAACAACTTACCTCCTCCAACAGACTGCTACATATGATGATCAAAACCAAAGGCTCTGTGTGAATTACAGTATTCTGAATAAAGCTCACTGGAAATCAGATTTCAGAGAGCCCCTGAACTACTGAAGAACTGCTTGAGAGAATAGTTGTCTCACAAAAAATGTGAACCTTCAACCTGAAATGTTTCTGAGCTACTGCTGGAACCCAAGACCCTCCATCCAGTCTACCTCTAATCTCGAGGAAGTATCTGGAGCAGTAGTGCTAACCTTCAGCTCAAAATGTAGACCAAGTGCTAAAATATCTTCTCCAGGTAATCCACAACTCTGATTTTGAAATTCAGACTCATACACATTTGGCTCATCTCATTTGTTTCAAGTGTTTTGGCAGGTTCCATGTGTTTTTCAATGAGCTTTGTTAAAGTGCAACAAGTGGGAAGCCAAGAAACCAGAGTGCTGATGAACTGGTCACAAACTACCCTCTCAACCCACAAAAGCCACTGCAGGTTACTGAAAGTTTACAACAGAAATGCCCTTCCCCATGAGCTGGTATAGGAAAACATGAAGCTACTCATACAGACAGGCTGCACTATAAAAAGCCATGAGCCAACCCTTTCTGCTTATTTATATCTGAGGTTTTAAGAACACTACTCAACACAGTCACTGACTGATGCTGAGCCAGACCCAAAACATCCTTCATACTCCAAGTCTTGTCTTTTAACACCTCATGGTCATTGCAGAGAATCTGGAAAAATAATTTATTGCATGTACACAGTAACAGGAGTATTCCAAGAGCCAGAGCCCTTGGAAAAATAGAAATACACCTATTTTAAGCAGGGATCTTAAGGTTTGACGTGCCTTGCTTTGTGTGGAGATTTTGTTGTATTAAGCAAAGGGCGTGGTGTGGTATTTATTGCACAGGGCTTTTCCTTTTCTAGACCTCTAGCACTTCACACAGCGCACGGGGAAAAAATGCAATTGCAAAGGCTGGCCAGTGAGCGTAGGATTACTTCATGAACAGGAAAAAAAAATCCACTGGATGGCCTCACATACTTAGAAATGGCAGGGACAAACACTACTTTTCTGTTCTAAAATATCTCATTGCAGAGGAGAATCTGAACTTTAAAGTCACATGATGATGAAACCATAGGTTTGCTAAACATGCAACGTTTATGGTTTGAATGACTTCAGCCAAGTTCCTGTTTCCCCTACAGAACTGCAGTTTTTAGTCAGCAAGCGCCTGGATTCTACACCGTGATGTACAGCAGCTGAAGAAGTTACTGTAATATACACACTCTGCTTTCTACAGAAATAGAAAGGGCTATAAGCTCCAAACAATAATTGTGTTTTATCTGCCATTTCTCAGTGAAAGGCTCAGCCTGTTGTTTCTGTGGAACAATTCCTTGAAAAGGTAAGTGCTTTATATTACTTTAAATATGCAATGTTTTATTCAAGAGGCTCAAACAGTGAAGCTAAGGTTGCTAGTTTTAAATTGAAAGTTGTTAGTTTTCCCTTTTTTAGTAACATTTGAAGTGCACAAAGTAAAATACTGTATCTGGGAGAGGTCCTACGAAAGCAGAAATGTATAATGAAGCTGAAATTTGTGATAAAACTGAGCATTAAGTAGAGAAAATGTGAAGACTGTTTTCCAGTAAGTACTTCACTCCCGCTGAACCAATGGGAGGTGGATGATGAAATACTGTCCAGTTGTGTGGACAAACGACTCCAACCATTGCCTAAAACCAGTCTTTTAAAGGATGGACATTGTCAGATGATCTTAACCCACTACAGGCATTGTATAGGACAGGAAACAGTTCAGGGATTATGTTTAAGGCACTGTTAGCTCCTTTATATTCTAGAAAAGTAAAAACAAAAGCTTTCGGTTTCTCAGGAACTGCTACTTTTCCACAAGTTAAGGGTAGGATTTCTTGAGTCTTTACGACTTCAAATACTTGCCCAAGAGCAGGAACTGAGCTCTTAGAAGAAAGATGAACATAGTATTTTATATTTTGGTCTCATATACTGCAAGCTGCCCCTCATCTTTTAACTTGGCAGACATAATGTGAACAGACAGGACATCTCCTCTCCCCAGATCACGTGTTATCTAAAGTCACTGCAGGACATCCCTACCAACAGCAGAGCTTCACCAGCAATGTTATGTGTATTGCTTTATGACTGGAGGAAAGAATATTTTCCTTCTAAAGGCTGGTGAGAGAGTGCAGAAAGACTGCCCTACCAAACCTTTTATAGAGGAAGAGTTCTGGCTGCCGGGGAGAAACTCCCCTCTTTTAGGAGCTCTTCCTTCTAGACTTTAAATAAACACAAGTCTCCTTGAAACCTCCCCTTTTGCAAAAGCTAAACCTTGAAGTGGGGATGGGGAACCCAAACTCAATGGAATCTTAGGGACTAGGTCCCCTCAGCACTGAAAGTCCTTTCACAACTTGCTATTTTTAAACCGTTTTTTGAACACTGTGCTCACTGTGATGGAAGTGAAGGGGAATGCATTCACTGTGCTTCAGAAAGTGAAAATCAAACATATTTGCTTTAACTGCTGAATTATAGGGAGGAAAAAGGGATGGAAAGAGGAAAAAAAAAAAAACAAAAACAAGAAAAAAGTGAGGCCACATGACATTAAGGAGGGATTTGTGACATGACTGATAGCAAATTAAAGTAAGAGGGACCTGAGATAAAGGGACAAAATACTGGAGCATGACAACACAGAGATAAACCAAGCAGCATATTGCAAATTTTCCTCAGTAACGAATCACAAAACAAACAGAAATAGACCTGGCTTCTGCCATAGTTACCATGACTAAATGGAAATTAAAAAGTCAGTTTATGTCATAGTATGTTGCAAGAGAGAAAAAAAAAATCATTTGGGTCTTGAGGTGTTTGCACTGTAAGCTGACAGATTCCAGTAAAGAGTTGAGGGCTTGTCTGCTGTTGTCTCACCCTCCACCCATACCACAGCAGAACATAAACATTACGTGCATTTTGAGGAAAAAAAAAAAAGAATGTCTCTGTAGTAAATCCAAGAACCAGACAAGAAGTGAGGGAATACGAGATCTTCTCACAGCAGAGGAAAATGACATAATAAATCCCCTATATCTTTTTATGATGGAAACTCTAAGTATTTTGAAAAAAAAATGTGGCCAGCTGTATGAATATTCTGAAATAAAACATCATGTGAGAAATAAGCCACCCTCTGCTGCTCCCATGGAACATATATTTTTATTATAAATTAAATTAATACTACCAGTAGTCTGAAAAAATTACAAACATTAATACTACTACAGCAGAAGTAGTGAGCTCCTTCATCCCATTGTTATTCTAAGCATGAACTGGATGCTCTGGGAATGTTTTAAAAGGGGAAAGATAATTTCTGAGCTGCTTTACATGATAGATGAGCACCTTACAGTCACAGGAATCTCTAAAGCTACTCATAGTGATGTAAACAAACAAACAAACAAACAAAAAAACCAGAGAGGTTGTGCCATCTGGGACTGTTCCAATTCCATCAGTTGCAGAGGCTGCAGGGGAGTCAGGCTGTTCCGGTGGGGCCCAACTGAAAACCCTAAAGCAGCCACTTCACGAGGTGGTGAACAATGCATCTTGGAAAGTGGTATGTACCCTCAGATTTCACTGGAATCATTATGAAGAGACAAAATAATAAAAAGAAAAAAATCAGATTGTCAGGAAGTCAGAAATGTACAGGCGACCCTTTTAGAGGGAATATAGGTGTGATTCAGCTTGTAGGAAGAACTGGCCATGTCTGCCTGTCCCCCCTGCACAGGAGCCCTTCCTACCACAACCTGAGCTCCAAATTGCCATTTGCTCTTTTTAATAGAGAGACACCAGAACCAAATATGAAAAGAGTCCCTGACATTATCGCTGTGATTCTTTTAAGCTTCTAGGAATAATTTAAGGGGGAAAGTTAATAACTACAGCATTGACTTTAATCTTATTTGCCAAACTAAAAATATTTCAGAATTGGCTACAGACTGCTAGGAGATATTTCTTCTTCTGTAATAAACAGTTTATTGAATTCAAAAAAAGATTTATACTCACACTGACTAGCCACAGCAAAGCTGCAAACAGCTTGCTCTTTTGGTAAAATTTTGTTTGTGTGGGAATCCCAAGGTGATTGCCTTTAAAACAGCACAGCTAAAAATTTTTCCTTAGCTCAGTATTCTGATATATATCACTGATTATAATTATAAATATTTAGTTGCACTGTTATTTCCCCAAAGTGAGCATATTAATTCTAGTCTAAAGAGATACCTTTTGTTCAGTTTAAACCCTTCCTCAGATGAGGTAATTTACAAGACATACACTTAGGTGAACATAATATTTAGATGGAGAGGAAGCATCAATGTTCATTATTTGACAATAATGTTATGTCTGTGGTTGCAACTGAAACTGTTTCAGGCACCCATCCTGACAGCAAATGAGAGCAAAACACATCCTCAGCCTCTGCTTAACACTGCTGGGCTGTCATAACACACCACAACGTGCAAGCAGGTGGCTACAGGAAGAGAAACCAAGGTGCTGCACTTGCTTGCACAGTAAGCTGCAGTTACTGGAATATGCTGCATTAAGCCTTACTTTGTTTTAAATGCCCAAAGAGTATTTAAATAAAATTTAAAATGCATTGCTATGGTCATAATTGAACCCAGCATCAGTACCAAGGCCAGGTCCTGAGCACATTTATCCAAGTTTTGGTATCTTTTTTCCCCGCTGTAATTTGACATTAAGGCCATATGATTTCCTGTGAAACCCCAAACTATGGCCTTTGCTTCCTCTGCAATGATGTTACCAAAAAAGTTGAATGTTGCTAAATTATTCTGAGGTTCTCTGCAAAGACAGTGAGCACAGTTAGTTGGCCCATAGAAGTTGTTGAGAAGATAATGGAGATGTTCACATTACCAGAACTTTTTCCAGAATTCTTCCATTCAGCCCTGCAAAAGGCCTGATGGAATTTGCAGGTAACACTAGAGGCTCTGGTGGAACAGCTCTAAATGTAAATATTTCCTGACCTTGAATCTACAGTGTGGGATGATAACAGACCTTCTCGGATGCTGAAGTGGCCACAATCCTTCACCAGATTAAGCTCCAAATCTCTCTCCTAACAAAAGATCAAAATTTGGCTTACATTTTCCTTCATCCTTGAGACTCTTCCCAATTATTAAGGAAGACATGAACTGCAGAAGTTAAAGTTTCACACACAAGAATTTCTCATATCTAATAAACTATTTTTAAGCTTGAAAATTATGTTGACTCTTAACTTGCTTCAGAGACTTGTGCCTGTTTTGCCCATCAGTTCTGTCCTACATGGTGCACCCCAGCTCAGAGGCTGGCACAGAGTCTGACCAGCCAACCTGCAAGACCACCTGTAACACAAAACATCTTCCCTGGGTGCATCAGTCCTTCCTGTAGTGCAATCTCTCAGAAAATAACTTTTTCTACAAAGGAAGAAACTCTGTCTTTAAAAAGGAATAAAGAACACTGCTAAATCAAAACATAACTCCACGCTTTTCTATAAATGAAATTATAATTATATAAGATTACATACACATTTAATCAAAGCCACTTTGATAAGTCAACTTTTCTAATTAAAACCAGTATTAGAATTCCAATTTTGAGGAGAGATTAGAAACATCAGAAATGTGAAGTAGTGTCAGAGGTAACAACCATAAATTAACTGTCAAACAGTATTAAGACACTGATTTATCTATAATGAGCACTGCTTAAAAACATTAATGCATCTCTATGAATTTTTACCAATTTAACATTACTTTCATTTTAAGAGTTAACATCACTAGAATCCCCCTATGGAAAAGGCATTATGGACAACTAAGTATGCAGTTTCTTGCCACTGTGACTTATAGAAACTTCTGTAGGGAGAACTCCATGGTCCTGTCTTTGCCTGCTTGTTCAGACCAGCTTTAGGTAAAACAGAACAAAGTAAAAATACCAAAGTCTAACACAAAATTGGAATATTTGTGAATAAAAAATTTTTTTTTTTCCCAGAAAACACTCTATACAGTAAAAATGCCTATTTTTTTAACTTTCTCCAGTGCTGAGGAACATCTTTAATCAGACGTTCCAAATTAATGAGGAATAGTGGGTTCATTATCTCATGTTTAAATATATTTAATCTTTGCAACTAAAAAAGGTATGTTATTTTCTGTATCAATCAGTACAAGGTGCACAGAAATTTCCTCTTAGAAGTTGAGCTAATTATGCTTTTAGGTGATCTGGAAAATGCATATATCCATATCCATTACAGTTTTTCACAAGTACATACGATGTTCTCATAAAAGCTTTTTGGCTTAAAAGAAAAGGAGCCACCAAGCATTTATACAGTAACAAAATCATTGTATCAACATATCACAGAGTCATTACAGCTAACAGCCTAACCATATTACTCTCAAAATTCCCTATTTCCAGGAATTTATAATGCAGCTGTAACAAATGGCCCTTGCTAAAACTTTATCAACAGGCTTATAATGCACCAGTAATTGTTTTCTCAAAGTTGAACATGCAGAAAAGCATTATTTTTTGCTGTTTTATGCAACAGCTACATCTAAGAAATGACAGCGTTATTAATGTATACAGATATTTTGGTATAAAAGCAGTTTGTTCACAACAGTTCTTAAACACTCTCATTAATTTTATACAGGCTCCTCAGCACAGACTGCAGCTATGAAAGGCTTTTTTTCAGAACAGAAAGGAAGCAAAACTAAAACAAAGAAAGGAATGTGGCTCATGCCTCATATTGTGATTATCTTTGCATTTTCCTCAGTATGTGGTGTGAGACTGCAGCTGGGTTCAAATGATACAAAATTCCCACCCTTGTGACAGGACAGTGGAGCTTTTTGTGGCTGGAGCTGCTGCCCACACACTGGACTGCCCTGCAAACTGCCTTGGCCTTTTTTGGCGAGATGGGGAGGAAAAGCAGCTCCACCTAAACAGAGCCAGCTCCTTCCTCACCCACTGAACAGCCAATATTCCATATATTCCGCAGGCAACATGAGTGGGCTGGATCCTGGCTGTCCACAAAGCTGAGCTGTACCAAGTGAGGAAAAGCAGGGAGTGGTAAGAGCAAAAACCACATCAAAAATAAAAAGGCAGATTTCTCTGGTTAAAAATAATTTCAAGCTAACTTGGGTAATAACACAGGAGCGTAAAATCCACCAAGAAATTACTGCATTTAGTCTGAACAAATGGTTCATACACCTGACTGCACATAATATATTCAATGCAAAAACAGGCATTAAAACTGTAATTTAAAACTTGTTTCACCTTCCTTTTCCAGTTCAGTTTCAAACACCGTTGAACAGAAAATAAGCACAGTGTGGAAAGCAGGATGACTTCTCACAACATGACGTGGATCAGCTACCCAAGCAAGAGCCAGATTTTCAATTCCCCAGAAGAAATTGAAGCTGTCATAACTTCTCAAAACATCATATCCAGAGTTATGCACTGTTACATTGCCCTTTTTGTACCCACTGGATTAATAGCTGGCATATGTATTTTGATAATTTTCATAAAGAATCATTTGCAGAACAAAAGAGCAAGCTTGGACTTACTTCTACACTTTCTATACTTCACCCTCAGCAATATCATAATGATTTTTTTCTCCTTTACTGTCATCAGTAGACCTGACTATTTAACAGCAACCCACCTTGCCTGTAGCATACTGTCATTTTTTTTCAACTTTGGTTATTTCAATTCTCAGTATGTTTTCATTTTGACACTTTTCACACTATTACTGGAGAGATTTCCACCATCAACTGCTCTCTGCAAAGCCACCCAAAGACCCATCTTGTGTGTTGGGCTTGTACTCTCATGCACCTTCTGTTTGTCCCTGACAGAGGCAGTGCTGGTTGGCGCTGATAATTACCACCTGGAAGTGCACTGCCAGTTGGATCCATTATTTGCATGGCCTGAATATGAGATTGTTAAATTCATCTTTGGGTTTGGAATCCCGTCATTACTCCAGATCCTCTGTTTTACTGTTCTGTGGGCTAAAGAAGCACCTGCAGGAGCTCCATCCTTGCAGCAGCACATCCGCGCCTACCCCGCCGTGTACACGATCAGCGCGACAATGTTTGTCTGCCGCCTGTTTTATAACGTCATGATTCTCTTCAGGACAGCACTGAAACTGCAGAGGAGCATTGGAACAACAAAGAATGAGCTTGTGATGAACATTGCAGAAATAGTGCTGTTCTGTGAGAGCTGTGCTAGTTTGGTAGTTATACTATTTTTTCATAAACCGTGCAAGGATGAAGTACTTAAAGTCATCGAGAGGTGCCGAAGGAAAACCCCTGCCAACAATCACCTTGAAATACCAGAATCAGCCCCGGCCATTCAAAGTGGGTCTCAGTAATACCTGCTCTTCTAAACGACTGTCAATGCACTTTGCTTTTTAGTTGAGGGCTTTGTTTTGGTTTTTTACTTCTTAAAAAAAAGGGCAATTGTTCCTCCTTTAGAACTCAAACTTGGCCTATCTTACAGATAGCAGTACTGGAAGTAAAAAGATGGTCAGTTCTAGTACTTACAGTGGAATCTGTAAGAAAACTTCCAGGGTCTGGGGCTGTTTGGGTTTTTTTTTTCATATATACATGTATATTAAAATAATCTACTTCTCTGCAAGCCATTGCTTCAAAGTCAGGTGGAAAGATGAGTACTGTTGCCATAGAACTGTGCTTCTGCAATATCAATGCCCTAGCAGAGCTGCAAACAAAAATGTGGCAGGAAGCAACTTTGAATAAAGGTCAAAATCTCTAGTCAGAGCATTTTCTCAGGTGTGCTTCCTCCTTTGACTTCTTACCCGTCAAACTATGTATTTCTATAACACTGGTATATATAATTCTAGTGGCAGCAGCAGTAAAGTTTTTGTCTGAATTCCTGTGCCAAAAAAAGAGAAAGAAATCAAATTAACAGAAACATGGGTCCATAAAGGAAAGCTTTGGGTCCTTTGTGAGGCACTGAACTGGAAAGATCAATAGGATGGCTAATTAAAACTTTGTGCAAGAATGAAAGCTTTTTGTTAATGTACTCTCAGCTTCACTTTGCATTTAGACTTACAGCAATGATTGACTTAAGCCATTCCTGATGAGTTCATTCAGAAGTACAAAGTCATTGGAAGAGCCACATTTTCAGTAATACACAAAGTGAAAAACAGAGAAAAGCCAGCTCAGAACAGCAGAACTAAGGTGTATTTTTAATAAGGCAAACAAAACCCAAGCCCCAGTTCCTAACTGGAATCAAGGCTCTGCTAGAGACAAGCATTGTACATTTAGATGACAGTTGATGGGTAAATGGTGCAAAAAGAGGAAAAAATCTGAATTAGAATAAAACAGTTGTGGTGCAGGAGTTTGGATGAAGCCCTGCAGGATCAGTAGCTGATGCAGGCTGAGATGTAGGTGCAAAGCTGTAAATGCTTGCTTTGAGCACACTATTACTGCCACCAAATCTGGCCAGGAGCCACCTTAGGCATTTGGCTTCGGCTTCATCTTCTGTTAAAAAAGTGGAGAGAACGGAAACAGGAAAAGCACAGAATTGTACTAAAACTTGGATAATGACGTAGACTCAGATGGCAAAGTTACAAAAATACAGCACTGTGATGAGAAAGTAACTTGAAGAGTTCGGAGAAAAGCTATTTTGATGCTTCAATCTGTGCCTTTGTATGAAACTCAGGTGCTAATGGAACTGAGGGGTTTTTTTGCAGTTATATCCTTTGAAAGATCTTCCTGATGGGGTCTTCCAGATTTGTGTGGGGATCTGGTGTAAATCAGCATGGGCTGCCTAAGAGAGAACAGCAGGAACTGATTGATCAAGATGAACATCTTCCACAAGCCAACAGCCAAGTGCAGAAATGGAAGAACAATAATCATGCAGAATACAGATCAAGTATCTAGAAATACAGATCCAGTCTCGGACATCCAAATCCTGACAGGTATGGACCATGACTGCATCACATGCAAATAAAGGGCAACATGTAATCCAACTATGACTGTAAGGACCAACATTTCCACAAGATGTAAAAATCAGCTGGTAAGATGTCTGCATTACATTGTGTCAGCCTGTTCCCCTGTTCAATTTTGTTCTGCTGCCAGCACGAACAGATGGATAATTAAAGAACTCTACATATAAACAGATCATTATAGAACGTGGTCAGAAAGGAAGTAGGCAGATAAGAATCATCTCTTTGAACACAAGAGCCAATTTCATACTTGTGAAAGGAATTCTCAGATGGCATCAGAGGTTTTGTTTTGCACCTGAGAAGAAGGAGATTAAACAACACAGACCAAAGATCAGCATTGCAGAAAGAAGTCTGAAGAGATGAGTTGTAGGAGCTGTACATCACTGAAAAAGCTCACAGACTGAGTGAAAGAATATCTCGAAGATGCAAGCTGTTTATCCCAGCTCAGAAAGTCAGAGTTTCAGCTCCACTGTGGATGAGGAGGATATTTTGTAGTATGGGAATGATGATGTGCAAATGTTTCTACCTTACTTACAGCTTCCATACATTTTATATTTAAGGATAAAAGAATAAATATTGTGTTGTTTCTGAGTTGCTTTGAAAGGTGCCTAAAAGAAAACTGAGTCAGTAAAAGCTGGCTGGGACCTGGAAAGTGATGTGAGTGAATGCCAGTAACACACCTGTGAGTAGCCACAGGGTTGGGCAGGGCACACAGGTGCTTCATGATGCTCTCAGCAGGGTGCACAGCTAGAGCAGAGCCATACCCAAGTGTCACAGAGAAAAAAACCTGTAGGGACCTACTGTCAGATGTAGGATCTGAGAGTGAGCCCACCTTGGCAGAATGAACAACCGTGTGTGAATCTGTGAGCAGTCCTGGGGAAAGCTCCTGGCAGCCATCTGTGAGATGTGAGTATGTGTACTCTGATCTCCTCCCTGTCCACGTGGAAAAAACCTGAGTATTTTCTGGATGGCTGGTTATATTGCCATGAAGAAATCTCTCTGTACAGTGAAAAGACTTTGCAACTGAATATGAGAAAACAAAGGTAAGCAGGAGGGAAGAGGTTGAAAAATGCAAAACGGTAACTCATATAGTTCAGAGTATAAATTTCAGCAATACATAAATGTTTTCATAGAATTAGTCTTGATAAAGTCTAAAGAGCTTACATTAAAGTTTAGGGCAATGAACATGTGGTCCTAGAGAAAATCTATTTGCATCCAGCTAGAATATGAAAGCAAACACCCCTATGTGCAACAGGGAAGGAACACAAGCAGTTTCCCAAAATCCTTCTAATACGATATGAGAGAGAAAAGAGCAGCTTTAGCTAAGATTAAAAGTAATATTTTTTAAATAATTAATAATCTAAAGAATATTTTTAAGAACAAAATAAAATCTCCATGCTCTGAGATTTTTTTCTCTTATGCAAGCAGCAGCTCGGTTGAACCCTCACTTCTCCCAGGCTTCACCCAGTTGTGAACAGTATGTTCCAGAAGAAACACAGCATATATTTTTATAGGCAGGCTGTCAAAATTAACTGAAGGGATCTACTGGAAAGTTCAAAGGAGAATATTTTACTTCTGTCTTGGTAATATTTGTATCTTTCCATGACTTTGGTCTTAATTTGAAAAAAACACTGTTCAGTAGACAAAGAGAAATTATCAGGCTGCTGAAATTAAATCTTGAATTTCTGAGCTGGTAACATGTTTTGGAAAAGAACTCAGGACTCATCATTACTGAACCAGCTGGCTCAAACTTGATCTGATCCCATTGCAAACGACATTTGAGCTAGAGACTGAACGTGCACACTTGAATAACAACTCGAGCTGCTGCATCCCTACACGTATTTCTAAGCCTGCCCTTAGTTACATTCTAATATTAAACTAACAGACACTGAAAGGGCTTCAGTATTCTTTATCTTGATTTTGAGGTAGCTGCAGAAAACTCAAGCAATTCAGCCAAAGTATTCTGTATAATGTGTCCACCATATGTTGCACAACAGATAAATTCACTAATGGATAGAATGAAAGAATGCATTTCACTTCCATGGTACAAAGCGTCCGGCAAAGGACTGCCACACTCAGCTTCTAAAATAAAAATCATTGATGTTTTGCAAAAATCTTTTAAAATAGCATTTGAATAGAGCCTGAAGTCCTATGCTGGGGCTTTGAGCACTCTGGTTTAATGGAAGATGTCCCTGCTCATGGCAGAGGGCTTGGATCTAGATGATCTTTAAGATCCTTTCCAACCCAAACTATTCTAGAATTCTGTGATCTTTCACTAGACAGTATTTTGTGGCCCCATTTAGTGGAATTTTTAGATTATCCCTTAAGAGTTTTGCAATATATGCTTTAAGAAAAATAAAAAGGCTTTACCAGAATAGTTTGAATGGGTTTGAATGGGTGTAGTCCCCGCAAAAGGAAAAGGCTGAACTTTTAAAAATTATTTTTAGTAAGAAAAATGCATTCTCAGAATTACTGGCAACTGGAAAGCCTAAATACACAAAATACACTCCATCCAAGCTTTTCTGAAGGCACAGAAACAATTAATTCCAGCTCAAACTAAGTTTGATTATTTGCAAGAAAGATTATTTGCTACTGAGGCTGGACAGGATAAGTATGAGGGTGCTCTAGAACAGGGTAATGGATGCTGATTTCATTCAGAGGTTGAAAAAGGTGAGAGAGGACTTGGACATCAGTCTACCTGGAAAATCTCAGGAACAGTACCACAGCACCTGTATTTCCTCTAGAGATAGTTCCAGAAGAGATTCTCTTCTGGAGAATCACAAATTTTATTTCTTTTGAAATGGTTTTATTACAGTGCAAGCATTCCAATACAATTTTAATTTCTGCTTCCTTCCCCTTCCATGCAATACAGTGCCTTACTCTTCAGCTTTCTATACCCTTGCCCTGATCTAATTTCTCCAGAACTCAACAGCTTCATACCCAAAACACTTCCACACTTCTGACAGAATCCAAGAGTCTCTTGCATCTTACAGGGTTTATCCAGCTGGAGAGGCTGCCACAGAGCGCTGGCACAAGAGCTGGGATGCATCTCAATGCTGCTGTCTCCCCTACTCACACCTCCCACTTTCTTTCTCCTCAGCTGCCACCTTTAGCAGCACAGTAACAGGCACATATGTTGAAGTCTGCTAAATTACACAGAATAACTTCTATTATACCCCAGATTAAGCCTCTTGGTGCACTGAAGTACATCACAACTGCACCAGTGCTTCTGAAAGACTCTCTGGTGTTAGACATGTTTACTGAGATATTTACAGAGCTTTACACATTGACTGCTATCTAAAAACAAACCAGGAAAATTTTAAAGGCTGGATTACTGAGTTTTGACATTATACAAATGCTACTGCATCAGTTGCTTTCACAGATTTTCTCAGCAACATCACAGGAAGGTAAAACAGGTGGAGCTTTAAGACTCAACACTGTCACAACTGTGACCACGGATGATTAAGGCAGTTACTGTAAAGTCCTGGGGAATACTTTCAGGGAAAGAGGAAAAGTACAATGTTCAGCAGCTGCTATACTTTGAAGTATTTTATGGAATATGGAAATTACAAACAGTGATCTTAAGATAGATTAATCAGTAACAATAATTTGACTGCATAAACAAGGGTCTGAAAATGCTGGGATCTCTTTTAGGAAACAGGATTCAGAGGATTCGCACAATCATCTCACAAAGTATTTAGAGAAATACAGAACCCATTAATTACAATATAATAATATACAAAATTACTATCATACTAAATATGACCTCTCATGCTTCACAGTTCTTCACAGCACAGAAAACAGCTACTTCATAGGTCGTTTGAAAGAGAATTTCCTCACAGCTCTGGAAGTACAGCAAAGTGACAAATTTCTTACCATGAATTCAAAAAAGAAAATTATCATTCAGAATTATACATTTTATCTAGCTGATATTCACAGCTAGACAAGCAAGGACAGACAGACCAGCTGATTATCAAATCCAGGCCCCCATAATAACAAACAACGGACACCCAGAAGTGAACGTTACACATGAAGAAATTTAAAAAATCCTTCAGGCCCTTGCAAGATCAGTGGAAGCTCTGAAGGACAGAACTAAGTACAGCAGAACCACATGATCAACAATCAACAATAAAGACTCTTTTTAATCCTGTTCTTTCATGACAGCAAAAAATTAAGACCTTCAAAGCTGGTATCACAAGATTTTTCCAACATTTACAATATTCTAGTCCTACAATGCAATCACATTTGTACACATCTCAAAGCAAAACACTTTAGGCTCTGTCCTCATCACCCTGTATTAAAGCACTCCATTCCACACACAATGGAAATCTTCTGTTCAAAATAATTTTACCAGCACCAATCTGCGCAAACATTCTTTTGATTTAAATAATAACTGATTCCAAAACTATTTACCAAGAGCCATCATGCAAGAACATCTTTAAAAAATGTTTTAATAGCACTGCCAAAATCCTCTATTCCTAGGCACAGTGTGTTGCAGAAAAACCAGCAAATAATGTATTTGCCTCAATGAAGGCAGAGGGCTTCTGCTCCCAAAACCACTCACGTAAAGAATCTCTGCTTCACTTTTCTACAGAGAGGTCCTTTGTAACCTAAAGATATTTGACCACTGTAATCAGTGTCATACATCCACCATTATAATGACATGTTAATTGCTTACTCCACACTTCTGAAACTGTCACACTGTCTTCCTGAAGTCCTAAATGCTGAGATCCCATTCACCTCATTCCAGCAGCAGCAGAATGCTGCAGGGCACTGAACGTTCAGGTGTCAGATCAACATAACCACAAAAAACAACTGCCACAAATAAAATATTGCTCTTTTATGAGAGAGCTTTGACTTTCTTCCCATTCTAAGAATTCTGGCCACCAGTAGGTGGTGTTACTTGAAACGTCAAGTAGGTTTTTTTACCCCCTGCAGATGAAATGCAAAACTCCACCTGCAGCACTGGTGTTTAATGCAAAACTGAGGCTCCTCATTCTCTGTAGGGTAAGCTTATTGCCTCCATGTGATTTTGAGCTGAGCAATTCTAAGAAATAAGAGAATGACAACATATACCTGAAAATTTAAATACAAACAGGCAAAATGGGATCGACTTGAAGGTAGGAAAACTGAAATTTATCTTCTCCATTTAGCAAATGACCCTTCTCAGATGCTTGATGCCTTCAATCCAATATTTCCCTTTAGACTGCCCAGAGGCTTTTAAAAACAGCACAAATAACAGAAATAATTGCTTTATATCTATGTAAAATATGCTTCATTGCAATCTGCAAATAAATCTCTTAATTATTGTTCAGCTGAGCTCTAGATTTGAACGGACTATAAAACTTAAAAAAACACCAGAGGCAGAAAGGAGAGTGCAATTAGGCAAAATAAAACTGACAAATACAAGAGAAAGATGTTTGAGTAGTTCTAGTAGAAACGAAACCAGCAGAAACAGGGTTAATTCTAGCCTTATAAGGCTCTTCAGCAGCACTTCAACTGCACACAAATTAGAACAACCCTGGGAATCTATAAAGCTTGTTTTATTGCCAAGGACATGCAGCAAGATCTGCATTTTGCTCTTGTAAACTCTCTATTTAATAAGTTTTAAAGCAGAGTAAGACTTTTATATGATTTTTGTTTTTACTGCTGAATCATCAACAGGTGGCACCCACTGCAGCTCTGCACACCTAAAAGCAAGTTTTTACCGAGAGGACAGTGGAAGTTGGCACATCCATTACGTGTGCACCCAGCAAGGAGCAGCCTGCTGCTGTCTGCAGGAAAACCAGCTCGGGAGAAATGGAATTGAGGTAAAATAAAGTGTTTCACAGTACATAGTTACCTGTAATGCTTTTAATTGCTTGGCTTTTGGCAGCCTTTCAGATGTAATTAAAATCTGACCACCTACGGACCTTTTAAAATCAATTGCTCAGGCTGTTAACTTATCATTTATTGTATTTAAATCTGTTTTACCGCCTTGTTCACAAATAAAAGGCTGTTACATAAAGACAACAGTTAATGTCTGACTTCATAGCTGCTTGAAACAAACACTGAACCTTGTCATGAGCGTAATTTCATATGGATATTTTAGCATGAAGATTTATACTATTAAAATGGTTCAAAACACAGCAACAGGTACTGGGAACTTAATACCTGTTTAATTAAAAATCGAAGTTCTGGATCCTGTATCTTTATTTAAGTATCTGTAGCTATTTCTAATTACTTGAATACATTGAAGCAAACGCAGAGCTGTATTTCTGACTAAAACTATTCTAACCCTCCTACTCCGCCAGTGATCTGCTCTTTCCTCCCCCAGATTGCACCCTGGCAGGATTTAAGTCATCAAAATGTGGAAATGTGCATGAATTTTACTAGCAAACAATTTTAAAAATATATTTTCATGTAAATAAAAATCAATGGTTTGACAGTAAGATGCAGATTGAAGCAATTTAAAATATTTAAAACTTAGCACAAAATAACCTGGTTTGTAATTTCCTTGCTGTTTTATTTGTTTGGGGTGTTTTTTGCTTGGCTCTTTCTTTTTTTAAATAAACTTCTAGCGATGCTTCAAGTGCATAACATTCAACATTTAGAAGTAAACAAATCTGATAACTGGTTATTTTCCATTACTACACGGAAGTCAGTGAAACTTAATAAATCACAACAGAAGACAAACTGAGTATAATAATGTTGGTGTATATCAATATGCTGCTTGTATTACCTTCATTTCTAAAATTTGCCTTTCCCTCCCACTGAAAGCAGCAGGAACCAACTGCTTTTCATCTCTGTTGCCTTCTCAGCCACAGACTCTGCTATTTATTACCCTTACAAGCTGACAAAATAAATATCTATGTATCTATATTTAAAAATACAGTTTTCCTATATTAGGTTAAAGTCACTCATTTGATTTCTCTGTATTTCTTCATTTTTTAATACTGAAACCCTGACGGGCACACACAATTTTAACAGACTTGCCCTCATGATGGTATTTTGATCTAGAACAAATTTAAATTCTTTTAAGTGAACCTTTGCATTTATAGTAGAACATGATGTTTTCCACAACCTCGGCTGTGATTTAAGTTAGCAGAAGCTAATGGCACATGGAACAGTGCTGGAATATGAGATTAATCGTTTTCCATTTGCAAATTGCAGGTCCAAGGATGTTCATTGATTATTAAAAGAAAACAAATGGAGCTAGAATTCCACTGCCTTCCAACTTGCATGAAGAAACATTGCTGCTGAAAAGCTTTTATTAAAGAGACCCAGTACCACCATGGTAAAAAGATTCCTACATGATCTTAAGGCATACAGGAACTGCAAATTCTCTTATTTAAAATGTATATAGCATCCTGTAAAACAAATTAAGACATTCACTATCTGTAGTATTACATTTCAGTCAGTTTTAAGTCTAATTAATCTGACTTTTAAAGTATTTTCATTTCCTATACAAAAGTCTGTATCTTTTTCAATTCCAACCAAAAATGCTTACTAAGAATTCAGTTGAAACCAACCAAAAATCTGATTTTTTTGGTATTGCCATCAAACTTTGAGTACTAATATCTTTTCTGCAGATATTCTAACCATGGAAACTTATTCTGCCTCAGTATCACCTGTTATATGTAACAGCACAACTTTTAACCTGAATGGATCCCATTTGTGTAACGAAAGCATATCCTCTAGATTAGCCGATAAATCAGAACACCAACAATATGTTATTGGCCTTTTCTTATCATGCCTTTACACAATATTCCTTTTTCCTATTGGTTTTGTGGGAAACATTCTGATACTGGTTGTCAACATTAGCTTTCGGGAAAAAATGACAATCCCAGACCTTTACTTCATAAACCTGGCAGTGGCTGATCTCATTCTAGTGGCCGATTCTCTCATTGAGGTGTTTAATCTTGACGAGAAATATTACGATATCACCATCATCTGTACCTTTATGTCTTTGTTCCTTCAGATCAACATGTATAGCAGCATTTTCTTTCTGACATGGATGAGTTTTGACAGATACCTAGCCCTGGCCAAAGTAATGAGGTCCAACTTATTTCGCACTATGCAGCACGCTAGACTGAGCTGTGGGCTCATATGGATGGCATCCATTTCGGCAGCTCTAGTCCCATTTACAGCCGTGCACTTACAGCACACTGGAGAGGTCTATTTCTGTTTTGCAGATGTAAAAGAAATCCAGTGGCTAGAGATAACCCTGGGGTTTATTATCCCCTTTGTGATCATCGGTCTTTGTTACTCATTAATTGTTCGAGTCCTTATAAAAGCACACAAGCACAGGAGTCTCCGGCTGCGGCGACAGAAGGCTTTGCGCATGATTTTTGTTGTTGTCCTGGTTTTCTTTATCTGCTGGCTCCCTGAAAACGTCTTCATTAGCGTCCAACTTCTCCAGAGGAAAAGCGAGCCCGTCTCTTCAAACAGCCCATCCTTCAGGCATGATTATCCTTTAACAGGACATATTGTGAACCTAGCAGCTTTTTCTAATAGCTGCTTGAACCCCTTAATTTACAGCTTTCTGGGGGAAACCTTCAGAGACAAACTGCGACTGTACATTGAACAGAAAACAAAAATGTCAACATTGCATCGCTTCTGTCAGGCTGCCTTAACGTCTGTCATTCCTGACAGTAATGAGCAATCAGAAGTCTGATTTAGTATCATTGTGTAGAACATATGACTGTGAAGTTGTGCAAATAGTGAACAAAATGCTTGCTACTAACAGAAAAAAAGTGCATATGTGTGTGTGTGTATATATATATTGTATCGCTCTATTGAGTATTGAAGGTTTATATTCAAAATGTTTTTATGACAAGACTTTAATGTAGAAGAATATGTTTTAGTCAGATTTATATTTAATTATGAACAGGATTATTAAAAGCTGAGCACTGAAGAAGCTTTATTTTGCATTATACATATATGAATGACGATATAAGAGAAAATTTTATCAACCTAGGAAGACTCTAGATGTAATCTGATTATCAGAGATGATACTTTGCTGGTGTATATAAGGTACTTCCACTGAAATAATGAAGCTGCCATAACAGTGAGGAAAAATCATTACAACATATTGATGTGGAGATGCAGAAAACATTGATTTTTTTTCACCCAAACATGTTAAGATGAATGACTTTGCTTACAAGAACTACTTGGTACTATCGTCACTGTATTCTAGCATGTCTTCCATGATTAAGTTTTTGATCTTAATATAATCAAGCACAGTGATGAGTTTTTGTCTCCTAAATGTAATCTACTGTTTACATCAGTACTTGATCAAAACCAAAATCATCTGTAACTATAGTGCTCATCTCAAAGACCTTCACAGAAGCAAAACGTAGTGCTTCATTCTCTTTTAAGGATTGACCCTGATGATCTCTCTCAGAACAAACATAATTGGCATTTTTGTCAAAAATGCCAGTGCACCAACATTATTCACACCTGCCTTCAGATTTGAGTGCACATTGCACAAAGTCTCTTCACATTCCACAACAAAATGCTGATTTTTAAGGAAGTGTCACTTTCTGCAAAAGACATTGTAGATATTGAGTAGATATTGCTTATGAAAGTGACAGAAACCTCCAATTTTAGGAAGGAAGACCAAATGTAATGGAGTGGGATTATCAGATCTGAACTTCATGCACACCCATCCCACCTCCAGAAAGCCCCAGCCTTTTGAGACTGTAAGATGCATTTTAGATGCTTTGATCATGTAAAGATTAATTATACTAAGCAAACAAATGATAGCACCACTTACTGGAAAACAGTAGTGTTTCTTTCCTTCTAGCAAATAATTGGGTTGTAAATCTGATTGATGTTTAGCACAGGTTACTCCTGGACTTGTTCAGAAGAAGCTATAAAGTTCCTAGAGATTAGTGTGCAAGATCATTAAAATATCACTTGCTGCATCTCTCAAGTGAACAAACTCATTTCACTTCTGTGCTTATTGACTGAAGCACCAGAACTCAGCAGAATAAGATGTTCTGTCCTATTTTCAAATGTCATATATTAATTAATTACCACAATAACAGATTTTAAAGGATTTTTAAATGTAGACCTTTAAAACAATGACTAAAGCTACTAAAGCAATAAAGAAAACAGTGAAAATGATGATTCCACTCATATTTCTCATGAAATATCTTGAGCTTCTCAGTGGAAGTTTTGGCCACAAAAGACTTGACCTATAAACAGAAAGGCCACAAGATGATGATGGTTGAATTTGAAATAGATAGCTGGATATTCCTGCAGCTCCAACAGGAACAGCACTGTGGAGTCTGAGGCAACTGCAGATTATTTGCAAGTGATTGCTAATCACAGTCTAACGAAAAAAGTGTTTAGTTCCACCCTCTCTGCACAACACCAAGCAGATCTCTCAGGAAAGATGCAAGCGTAGAACAAGTTGCTAAAATACAGTTAAGTCATCTCCCACCACTGTGCTGCACGACACACAGCCCTTCTCCCTCAGTACTTTTAGCCACAATTACTCAGGTCCTATGGACTGCCAATAGACATTAACCACACCATTAAAGATGGCTATTTCAGACAACACCCAGCTGAAGGAAGAGATAATTGTTTTGGCAATGCAATTCTGAGAAGACAGACACATCTTGAACTTACAGATTTATTAGGTTTGTGCAACCCCGACACTTGCCATGAATAAAGAACTTTGGGGTTGCAGGAATACACTTTCCCAATCGTAGTTGTTGCTTATTTTGTTTTTTTAGGAATAAGATCCTTTCCCCTTCTGCCTCCTTCCAATACAAGTCTATGGTACAAGCCTTTCTGCTACCCCTGCAGAACACAAATCAAGAAAGTCTTTGTGCAGAAGCTCATAATAATAAACAAACAGCAATAGCAAATGCCTGCTCATGCATCTTCTAAAGCAGTTTGTTTCTAAGTGATCTTATTCAGTAATTTACAGTGAAATCTAGGAAAGACCAGATTACTATAGCATTAAGAAAATAATATTTACTCAACCTGAAACAACCTGTTGCATGTTTAAAACTAAATTACAAACCTAAAGTACCTGATGGGTTCCCTACTGCTGATATTTTGGGACAGGCTTATGAACTGTGCCTGAAATTACTAAATTTAAACATACTTCTTTAAATGCAAAGCACTCTCCCAGCTGAAAAAACTGCACACTTATTCCCAAAGCTTTTTTTTTTCAACAGTAACTCTGTACAAAGTAATATTTACAGAAATGTCATACAACTTCCATGTGTTTATGTACACAACATGCTTTCTGCAAACCAGCATCTTGCAATAACTCGTGACTATGGCTTATCCATGCACCAAAAGGATCTCAGCTTGATGTGCCATTTTTTTTTAATTTCAAAGAACATAATCACCAGTAAATAAAACCTCTTCTAGAGTGTAGAGGAAAAAGGGAATAGGAGCAAGAATTGTTATACAACTCCTTCACTTTTTTATCTCTGGTCTCTCACAAATTGTTTCATTGCTGAGTTGAAGGAAAACATTCCATATGCCTTTCTAAAAGACTGGACTGATGACAACTATGAGATTTAAAAACCTGTTTATCACAGTTGTTTACAATCTTTGCTGCACTACTCAATATAAAGTTTCCAGACATGAAAAGTCTAGTTTTAGGAAAAGCTCACAGAAAAGAGGAGAGAGGGAATAATCAAAAAATCCCTGAAACCATTAACTGCTTTTGAAAATAGTACTTTAGCACAAGACTGCCTTGAATGCACAGAGTATAACTTAATATCTAGAAACAAAATAAATGCAAACAGCACAAGCTAGCACCAGTCTGGACCTGATGCAACTGAAAGCTTTCCTTAGCTGTGTAAAAAGATATGAGAAAAAGAATTATGTGAGACCTCTTTAACATGTTAAGGAGATGCTGTAACTTTGCATTCTTTTGACAGTTTTGGGAGATACACTAAATACCAACTGTGCAGACACAACATCCACCTCTCAAAAATGCAAAGTCTGTCAGTCTAAAGATAAAGCTTGATTCACTTATGAAGAGCATTACAGCATGGGAGGGCATGTGACAGAGAATTTGAATCAATGAGTCAGGCGATCCCAGATTCTGTGCAAGGCTTTGACATAAGATGGGCAAGATGCAACAAAAGTCACCTCTCCCTTCAAAAACTTGAAAAGAAATTGAGCACAAAGTTTTACAAGAAAATGCCTGTAAAATTTCAGACTAAGTATCTGTGTTTCAAACAAAATTCACTGCCTGTACAGTGCAGGCTCTAATCTTTTTTCCAGCCATCAAGTTGTGTTAGAGTATAACTGAATTTTTTCCCGTGTAAGGATTTTGCTGTATTCTCTCAGCTGTTTATTAAGACTGCAAAAGGGAAAAGGCTGTCTGGACAATTTTAAATGGTTAGGATTGTCACATAAAAAATGTGTTAAAGAGTGGTTTACCGTAAGTAAAAGCATGTCAAGTTCAACCCTGATTATCATTAATTCCATTGGAACTTGTTTCGGCATAACTAAAAACAAGTGAGTGTATGAAGAAATATGTTTGAATTTTAATAGCTACTTATGAAGGTGAAGCAATGAATTAATTTGATTTTGGTTGAAAACAACAAAGATAAGGCTTGATTTGAATTTAAGGGACAGTGTCTATCCCTCCCTTCCACCCTAAGTCTTACCTTACCCATTCAGACCATCAGACAAACATTGAAAGTTTTCATCACAGAAGAGCATGGGGTCAAATTAATTGTTTATTTGTTCTTTTTTATGGTAAAACAGGAACAACATGTGATGGGGAACAAGTCATTTTTAAAACATGCACACAGAACACCTTTCCCCTATACCCTTAAGCTCTGCTGTCAGGGAGGTTGTGGTACACGCCCTGTGCTGTGTTTCAGAGACACCAGATATGAAAATCTGAACACCCTCCAGTCATATTTATAATTTAGGTGTCCTTTCTTCAACAGTATTGTCCAAACTATTTATTCCACAGTGACTTTTATTACAATAAACTTTTAACCCTTGGGTTTGGGCTTCCTTTTTGACTTCCATCACACAGCAGCATGGCACAGGCAGGAGCTAAGAAAAAACAGCTGCATATTGAGCCACCCAAGGTGCCAACACAGGAGCAATGCCCTCTGCAGACTGGGCAGGATCAGCTCTACTTTCAACTCCCTTTCTTACATGCTACTTCATTTCTTTTACAGAAGTCCACTAAATGCCATTACAAAATATAAAGACGATTGTCTGAGTCTCACACAGTCACCTGTGATTTAGGATGGCTTTTGAAACTGTTCAACCCCCACAATAAAAACCATTTTCAAGTTTCCAACCTGTTTTCTCACATTGTTTAAACATTCTGCTACAGGTATACACAAGACATTTCAAAGTTCTAAATTAAACTACTGAGCTGTTCACTACCAAAAAGTAAAACCCTATCTTCTCAAAATAAATATTTAATGCAGCAGGGTGAGCCTTTCCAAAGCAGCAGCTTTGCTTACAAGTCCCAGTTCACTTGACCTGCAAGCAAAATCACTCAAGAGGTTTAAGACCTTTTCAAATTGCATTCACTGTGTTTTCTGGAAGGACTTTAAAAAAACCACGGGGAGAAAAAAAGACATAGTAGAGAAACAGGAAAATTATTAGGATATTGTTAAATTATCCTTAGAATTGGAGTTAAGGTGATTTTTACAGAAAGAACTCGGGGGCAGAATTGCCTAATAGTGCTGGAGATAGATTTGTTTTCTGCCTCAGCAGCAGAAATATTTCCTTTCCCAGGCATTCCCTCAATAGAAACAGTAATATAATGGCAAATAAGATTTTCTTCCTTTCATTCTCTCTCCATTCAGAGCTACAAAAGAGAAATAGCCCGTACCTGACTACAGAAACCTTTTAACTCTTGTGTTCCAGAGTAAAGAGCACACAGCAAACTGAGAAGCAAACCAAGGAAACAGCTCACTTAAACAACTGATACCATTCCAAATATCCACCTGACAACTGAGTATCAAGGTGGGAAGAAGATACAGACAGTGATGTGTGAGGGAACTTAATTTATAAACTAGCTTGGCTTCCAAAGCCAGAATAATTACTTCTGATATTACAAGCTCATTCTCCAGTGGAGTGAGAAACACGACATGCTATTTTCTTATGCTAATTAAAGCTGCCTGCTGATGGGTGACACTGTTGGGGTGTTGTGGGATCAGAAGCCCAGGCTTGCTGGCAGAGGTGCTGCTGGAACTGACACAGAACCCAAACATCCAGTGAGCATCCTCAGCCCAAAACAAGGAGTGCATGAGGACCCATGGAAAACTGACCCTGCTGATTTGTGCTCTTCTTGACTCTCACTGCGTGAGACTTTCTGGACCTTGGCCAGAGATTTTATTCCAAAACCTATCAGATCATGACAGTTGGCTGCTCCTACTCTAAGCTCAAACTAGATCATGACTTAATCTAGACAAATGTAAAGAAGACAACCATAGTTTAAGCAAAGTATGGTAAATTTTACAATTTAAAAAACCCCTACTTCACAAGTTTATTAAAAGATGTCTTTGAAGTAAAAGCTTGAAAACCACAGAACATGGGATTTTCATAATAAAATAGGAAAAACTTTCTATTCGAAAGGTAATTTGAAAAAAGAATCAGCCAGCGAGGTGCATGAGAGCTCCTAAGTTCACAAGAAGCCCATGACCAATTTCAATGACCTCTGTATTGCAGTTCAGTACAACAGTTCTGTAAGCAAATAGTTATTTTTCAAGTGGGTAAGGATTAATAACTCTCCTTTAGGACTCAGTCCACAGTGTAAAGGTAGGATGGAATGACAGTAACTAAAAGCATGTATTTTCCACAGATACTTTAGATTTTCTCTTCTCTTTACATAACAACTCTGCTCCTTTTTAAGCAAAGCAGCTCTAAGCCCTCAGTACATTCTCTGAACAGCTTTGACATCTTTCAAACTCTGAGATGGTAGGAAGAGCTGTCTGCCCTTATGTATATGCTATTTGCAATAGCCTGCTTTACAGATGCAAATTATTAAGATAATGCTGAGAAATGTAATAAAACACTGGTTGATGATCTTCTGTTTGATGTCCTACAGAACTCCTGTGGGATTCAATTAGAAATAGGTAAATGCATTCAAAGACAGAGTCTGGTTTCCTTGTCAAATACCTTCATGCTTGTACCCTCGATATTTCAGGCAGGTTCTAAAAGTCAAAAGATTAATTTTCTGTTCTAATTACTTGTTGGATGTAACAGACAAGCATTTTCCAAGTATTTATTAATCTGTGTAGCTTTGATCTAATACCCAAGAGCCATTTTATCTATGCTGTAATTTATTAACATACATAAATATACACTGATCTTCCATGTGGTTCACAATATTGCATCTAAACACAGAAGGCACTTTGAATGAGAAAATTTCTCATTTCACATTCATACTACAGAAGCAGCCATCATCCCCCCTTTTATCTGCACCAAAACATTGGGTTTTTTTTAATTTTTGAATCTATTTCATCAACACACAAGAAGTCATATTTTATAAAATTCATTATACCAGACTCCCACACTGTTTAAACAAGCAGCAACATTTCATCAAGAACAGGACTGCTTTTTAGAATAAGCATATTTTAAATATCCAAATCTGTGCCATTTTAGGTTTTTGAGCCAATTAACATTAACAAAACAGTAGTAAGAGCAATAAAGAGGAAGTGACAAACCCACAAGAATCAGGCCTGAATTAATACATTATGCTATACACACTTCCAAGTTTCAAGCCCTGTCAAGAATAACTGCCTTTGAATGCCCATTTCTCTGTTCTTTATCCTGTATCAGAATGCAGCAAACACCCTGTCAAGCTTACAAGTTAATTTCTTGCCAAGTGAATGCATTTTGCAAATTCAAACATGTTAACAGGACTTCTTTTTAACTGAAGTTACATGTATTTTGTAGGATTTGTGCCAAGTTTTCTATATTCAATTTGGGCCTTTTCCAGCAATTTTCATTGATGATGCCTCTCTCTATGAGGAGCTAGAAGTCATCAATACAGAACCAGAAGAAAATTATCATTGAAAAAGGGGCAGAAAACAGTGTTCTCACTGGACTGGAGCTGGCTGACACAGTCAAGCAGATCTTGCCTTTGCTCCTTCAACAGCTGAACACTCAACAAATTCAACCCACAAGTGGGAATCCTGTCCTGAATTTCAATTTTGTTAATAAATTTGCAGTTAAGGCAGGAAAGCAAGGATTTATACTGAAAATCCAACAAGAGCCATCAAAGAAGGTCTCACCATCAAGCAGAGAATGAGGGCTGAGAGGAAACAGCAAGTACGTGCTCCAAGCAGAGAAGGAAGAATTTCCCCTCTTAACAGCAAAGAAGGGACAGTTCTGTTTCACCACCAAACTCCCCATCAATTTAATACCCTGGCTTTATTAATAAAAGTAGGGAATTAACTTTGAATGGATACAGATTAAGGCAAAGACCAAGAATTAGCATGAAACTCTTGTTGGCTAATATGTAATGAAGAACGCACAATTCCTCTAAACACAAGTAAGAAATACACCACGTATTGTTTATACCAAACACAGTTGGGGACGTGAGCCTTTCGCCTGGGAAAACCATCTTCAAAGTAGCAACTGTTTTCCCAGCTGTGAATACTCTTTCCTGGGAAATCTATTCGTACCATTACAAAAATAATTTTCAAAGGAATGTAAAATTATTCAGCCTAATCTATGCATATCCATATTTCAGACACAATTCTGTGCCTTCTTAGACATGTCTGTTTACAGAAGGCCTACTATTCTCTATAAACACTACATGGGTGTCATAATTAAATTTACCCCCTTTTTAAAATAAATAAATGTATGGTTAATTTAATATAATAATTTGAAGCAACTCTATCAATATTCTGATGAAGAAGTGTTAGCAGGAAACAAATGTTTCAGTCCCATAACCAGCTGCCCTCAAAGTTTGTTGTTTTGTGGTTAGTTGTTTTTTTTAAATTTTCCTAATTTGAGAAATATTGCATAGATAAGAAAGCAGATAAACCAAGCAAGATGTCACACAGTAAGCCATAACTGCCACATGAATTTAGAGCTTTGTAATTATTTCCTATAACTACCAGAAGGCCACCATACAGAGAGAGAGGCACTGAGAGCCAGTGGGCCAGCAAACTCGTCTCTTAGTGCAAGTAAAAAGACCCCAAACAAATAACCCAAAAATAAACATTCAACTGAAAGGCAGCCCAAAGCAAAGAGAAATAGGGCCAATATTTTAATTATAGACTGACAAAACCCAGCACAATAACATCCATCCTGACATTTAACTTGGCCATTTTGAGAAACAGCTCCCATTCCCCCTTTATCTCTGGGAAACTGTTTTCTGCTGATGGATCTTTCCATCAAGGCAAGGGGGAGATGGAGGGATGGGGGAAGATGAAAGATTATGTCATCTTCTCTTCATAACATGGACAAAACTCTATTTGCATGTTAAAGACACTTTAAAATTGGTCCAAAAAACCCAGTATGAGATGAGATTCTTATTTTAGGATGTTATGCTAAATAAAATTAACTTTTCAGAATTTATTTCCTTTTTTTCTTTAAATATTAAAATTAAATCTTAAATATTAAAATATTAAAGATTTTTACATAATCCTTGAACAAAAATCAATAACCTCAGATAATGCTAATGCTTACAACGGAGGATGAAGCAAGTACATCAAAACCAAACAAGTGCAGGAAGAGTGGACAGTGGAATTGCAATGCAGTTTCCAAAATATACTTTTAATGTATATAAAATACAGTTAATAGTGGTAGCCTGGTAATCAGAAAAAAATCCTGCAACATCACACTAAGTTGTTAACTTCATGGCATTTTTTTTAGGATGGGAAAAGATAAACTAAGTTATTTTGATGGCTACAAGATAAGCTTCCCATTAATTAGAAAAATAAATTAAGGGAACAATAATGGATTACTGAGTTTGTTTGCAAATCATCCACAACTCATTATTTCAAGAACAGGCTTTGGGATGAATTAGTGGGTTGTCAAACAAATAAATACACTGTCTGATAATAGCTTTACAGTATCTGCTGGATCAGTTTGCACCAATGTCTGGTTTGCATTCATTAAACATTCAAATTACTACCCCAGTTACCTGATTACAAGCAGCATTAAAGATCATATCAAAGTAGTTATTCCACCCAGTTATTCCACCGAGCCCATGCCCAAAATGTGGGTCTCTACAGCTTAAACATAATTTTACAGGGTTTTCCAACCAAACAGTGATGTTAAATAATCTTTCTTTATTTTTTTGTGGTTTGCTTTGCAGCTTAAGAATTCTATACTGCTCTTTATGATAACCTCCAAAAAGCCAAACAGAAAAACCCTTTATTTACAAATTTTGCCTTTTTCCATTTAGTAAACAAATCTTACTGTTTGGGCACCTGCACACTTTGATGAAAGAAACATTATGAGCTACTTGTTTATTTGCCATTGTTTGTAGTATCTGTATGGAATCTCAGAAATTAAATTCCTTTCCCACTGATCCTGCCTTTATCTGAGGAAAATGTTGATTCCTCCTCCTCCAACCACTTGCAATGCTGGAGATAACAAGGAAGTACAAGGAAACACCCACTGGCTGTATGAGCATTACCTAAAGTACCCTTCAACCATGAACAAGGGGATTTGATTTATAAAGATTGATCTTCCCTTACTCATCTTCATTTTCCTTGAAGTTACAACATTCACTAGACTAAATTGGGAAGGAACAGGAAATTAATATTGTTTTCCATGGATTATGAATTTTGAATCTTGCCTAATAGATGTTCTGTTCTGAAAGAATTTCCTACTGTTCTGCAGAAAGCCAGCAGCTCTGCAAACAGCACTGCAGCAACGAGAGCTGCCCGTAAATGACAAATCCTTTGACACAGTAAGAACTCACTCTGGGCAGAACTCAAAGAGCCCTGGGAATCAAAGCAGCCACAAGTTGTTCCCTACCTACAGAGCTGCACCTGGCAGGACTGCTGCTCCAGAAAGGTTTGGGCCATTGGGGCAGATATAAGTCTGAAGAAATCCACAATCAGAAGCAAAACAGGGGTAATTGCAAAGAAACACTTCTAAGGGTTCTGTTATTTCAAGCTGACACATTAACAAACAATATTGCATCTCTTTTTTTCAGAGAACTGAAACAAAACCAACTTTTCCGAAAAAGATCCATCAGGCAGTTGTTACCCAAGAATCCAATAGTCAGCTTCAAACCACCGGTCTAGATGGCACATTTTAAATCTCTTTTCTTCATACCCATGTTACAGTTTGAAAGGAAAAACTTAAACACTCTGATAGAGGTCTGCTTAGATCCCATCTGGGGAATTAGCACTGTTCATTAACAGCACATTTCCATTTCATCAACATATAAGTATGTTAGCATACAAGATAACATTCAACATATAAGTATGTTAGCAAACTATAAATGCCATTATAAGAAATGTAAAATTAATATCTAGTGATTAAAAAAAAATCTGTTTAATATGTGCAATTGTTTCAAGTAGGTAAATAGAACAGTAACATTAGGAGAATCAGTCAGAAAAACCTGAAAGGCTGAATTAAGTTTTTAAACTTATTTAAACTCTAAAATTCAGCTCCACTAGAGATGTCTTATTTACAGCTGTGTGGTTCTAAGATCACTCACAAAAACATTCATATTGGGCTTGAACTGCTTATTGCTATTTAGTGTAAACAGAAGAAATTGAGTAGATGAAAATCAATAAAACATCAAGATTACTCTGAAAGGTCAAGCTGTTCCAAGGAAAAATGCCATAGTCTAAGGCTGGTAAGAATTTTTGAAATAAATTTCTTGAAGGAATGATCAGTGTACACAAAATCCAGTCACTGAAAACACACATTAGCCTGCCTCCAGCTCTATAACAAAATCAATTAGACATTTGTATTTTCCACTTTGGAGATTAAATTTGCTGTACTAGAATTTAAAAAAAAAAAAAGAAAAGAAAAAAAGTAAATCACAGGAATATGACTTAATGAACCAGTGAAACTTCTGTCCTATTAAAAACTCTCACTTCTTTCTACCACAGATGAGACTCCTTGGGAAAAACTGGAGCCTTCCCATCCTTACTTTCAGAATGCCAGGAAGAGTTTCCTTTAATTCAATTACTGCATTAAAAACCAATCACAGCTCATCAGACTGCAGGCACCATGAGTCAGGAATTCCTGTAGATCTAGCAAAATTCCAGCTTATTTTAAAGTAACAGAAATCAAATTAAAGGAAGTAAAGGTGCAGAATAAACCTTCTCAGCAGTTGCCTAACATTTGTTCCACATTTCTTACTTGGAACCATTCACTGACTTAGCACAGCCCCAGAGCCCCTCCTGATCTTCCTGTTCACACAGAGCAGTTTTACCTTGTTCTGTTACACTTTCCATGCTCACAAGATTTGATGACCAAAAGCACTTTAAAGCATAAATGCCAGTGTGCTTTAACCAAGCATTTCACAAAGCTGGGAGTACTTACACTGAGTAACCACCAAACTGCCAAGCAATTAACTTTTTAACCACTTCTAAAGTAAAATTATTTAAGATCTGCCTCACATTTTTCATTCTCAACAGTTATTTCAAAAATAAAATAAAAAAGAAGTGGTCTATTAACTCAGGCTTTCCTCCATCAACAGTTAGAGTTTATGAAGCTGGTGCCAAGAAGTGGTTTGTCATAGACCTTTTATGGCATTCCCTAAAACTCACTATATACATGTTCAAGCCACCCACTGGCATCAGCTTTTACGATTCCAAGAACTGTTGTGCTTATTGGGGCTCCCTAACAGCATTAAGGATTCCTCTTTCCATTGCTCTTTGCTCTTTCTGTCACAGTCCTACAGCCTGCACAGCCCTCAAAACTCATCTGGGTGTTCTAAGAACTGAACACTGCACATCAGATGGTCCAAAACAGCCTCACTAGCCAGAAGCTTGAAGCCCACCTTGGCTGTTTGCCAGCTTTACATGAAATTATAGATTGTCACAGGCAATAAAATTCTCATTTTGACATTTCAATTTCACACTGTTTTGTCCTGGAAAATTATTTTCCCTCATTTAGAGCACAGCAAATCCACACTCTGTAATATAAACGAAAAGAGAAACATTCTCTCTTGTGAAGCTATAAAGACAAAATTTCCTATTTTTGCTTTGACAAAGATGCATTTTTTTCTTACTTAGGAACATTTCTGCTGAGTTCAAAACTGCACAGTCCTCTGAATAGCTTCTGCAATAGGGTGGCTTTTTTATACTAAGCTTCCCAAGCTCTAAGTGCAATACTCAGAGACACGAATGCAAGTGTTCTTCAAATATGTTCTTTTCAATGACCTTAAATAAAGTCTAATAACAAAATAAGTACTAATTTTTAGTTATATGAGCTCCATTGAGATACACATGTCATGATAAAGAAAGTAACAAGCAGCTTTCACATATATTTTATGTTAGGCCAGGAAACATAAGAGAATTAAGACCATGCCTTCTTGAGGTGATCCTCAAGATTTCCTGAGGGAAAAAACTGCTTTCCCTCTCTACTTCTTGAGTTGCTTTACAGTTCTTTGATCCTCATTCCAGAGTAACCACTAAGAATATCAGAACTGAATTGTCCTTGAATTATGCATAATTTCCACCACTTAAAAACCAAAACAAACAAAAAACCAACAACAACAACAAAAAAAAACCAACCCCATAAAAACCCCTTCTAACTCCAAGTTCTTACTTAAGTAACATACTGAGATTGCTAATTTTATTCTCATAAAATAATTCATAAAACTTTCAGGAATACAAAGAGACTGCTGACACCTTCTGGCCACTTGACATTCTGTCCAAAAACCAGGAGAATTTCCAAGAAAACATCTTTCATGTTTTCCCAGGCACTCAAGATCACATGAAGACTGAAGCTGCACTGAGATTCCCATATGACAGCTCCTCACTTGGGTCACCTTTCACCCACATCCATCCTCTGTTTTTCACAGAAACACCCAAATCAAACAGAGATTACCCCTCTGCCTGCTATGACTGCACACAGATTTTGCTTAATTTATCATTTCCTTTTAGCTTTAACTCTAGGAATATTGCATCCAAGGAATCACTGCAACTGAATCAAACTCATGTTCAGAACAGAATCTACAGCAACAACAAATCCACTTTGTATTGAATTAAAGAGCCAAACCTGCAGTTTCTGCTGCTTCTTCTTCTTCTTTGGTTTGGTTTCCAATTCCAGCTCATCCTTTTGGGCCACATCTTCCTTCAGCTTTTTTCTTTTTTCTGCCTTCTTTTCTTTTTTTTCCACCTTCTTTTCTTTTTTTTCCACGATCATTTTTGGCATTCTAAAATGCTGTCCTGTAACAGAAACCACCAAACTGCAGTTAGAACTTTTTTAATATTAAATATCAGTCTCATATACAGACAGCTATACTATAATTACACTGGTATGATAATTTTTTGTGACTACCTAACTATGAAATGTATGTCTGCACTGAAACTTGATTAATTTTGGAGAATTTTCGTGTATTCCTTTAGAAATACATTGTAGTTAAGCTACTGGAAAACTCAAATGCCAATCCCCTGTAGGATTCTCCACACCTTTTGTCCTCTGAGGCCCTGATGTGGAAAATGCCTCAGTGATATTCCTGGTAGGAATTCCCCATAATTTAGGTTGTGTTTTCTGCAGGTTAGAACACACCACATTGAACTGTTTGATCAACCTGCCTACCTCAGATAACATCCCATCATCTCAAAATACATTCACATGACTGTTAATAATCTCATTAATATGCATATGTGTGCACTCACAAGGAAAATGTAAGGCTATTTGATTACTAAACAGTTTTAAACCACTAGTTCTGATTAAACTGCAAGCTTTTCTGTTTTCCTATAGGTTAACAGGGTAAAACTATGCTCGAAGAACTGTCTCACTAGCTTTATCTTTAATTTTAGACTGAAACAAGGATGAACATGAACAGGAGTCCCAGACAACACTGCAGCTGGGTCTGAAAGCAGGTCTAGTTGTAACACCGTACTATTTCTTTGCCAGAACGCCTGATTTAAGCGACTTTCCCCATTTGTCCCAACACTGTCACATTCAGTGTCAATTTCGGAGTCACTTTCACCACACAGGCAAATATCACTCAGTCACAAATATCTGCCTTGAATTATACACTAAAATACAAAACAACCCACAAGCCCACCTCGGGGGGTCCCCAATAGAACAGAAGGTGCCAAAGGAGAGATTCGGCACTGCCGGGATAGCGGAGCCAGGCCTGGCACGTGTGAGACAGAGCCGTGCCCGGCCCGGGAGGGCACCCAGCCCCCAGCCAGCCCTGCACAGGCCGCCGGCTCCGCTCCCCAACACGGATTCACTTCCCAACATAAACCCTGGGTTCACATCCCAACGCAAACCCTCTCTCACATCCCAACGCGAACACCCCTCACATCCCAACGCACCCCCTCAGACACCGCCGCGCATGTGGCCAGGCCGGACCGAACCTCCCCGCCCCTCCCGCAGCTCCGTGCGGGCAGGGAGACCCCCGGAGGAGCCGCCGCCGCCGCCACCCCCGAGGGGAGCCAGGGCTGCGCCCCCCACCCGCCCCACACGCACCTCCCGCAGCCGTCGCCCCGGCACATTCAACTGAGCCGCACGCTTGGCGCCGCCGCCCGCCCTTGACTCTCATTGGCTACGCGGGGAGAATGGCGGTATCTGGTTGGCTGCTGATCTGTCAATCACGCTGGTGACCAATAGGAAGCAGCTCTCGGAGTTAAAGCACCCATCAGGAACACGTGTGCGGCGGAACGCTCCGCCGGCTTCTGGCGGTGGGGGTGACGTCACCTTCCCGCGCCGAGCTCCGTCTGTGGCCCCGCCCTTTGGCCTGGGAGGGGCCCCAAATCGGGAGCTGGGCCTGGCCGGGATCCACCCGCATCCTGACAGGGATCCTCCCGGGCCTGGCACGGATCGTCCCATGTCCTGGCCGGGATCCGCCCGCATCCTGGCAGGGACCCATCTGCACCCTGCTGGGACCCCCCCTGCAGACACACTGAGGTGTGGCTCTCTGGAGAACGGCTCCGATCCCTTCGAGCCCGCAGATCCTAAAGGCTCCAGATCCTAAAAGATGCTGAAGTGTGAGACAGTAGTACCCGTGTCCAAATGGGGTCGGGTGGAATGCGTGGAAAGAGGCCAAGGGTGTGGTTTGACAGATGGAGGAAACACCTCCGAGGACAATTTCCAGGAAGCAAGCTGGTTTCCATGTTTTCATTTTCTGTAAATACCCCATGCACAAACTTTTCCAAGTCCCCTTGCCAACTTAAAGGCCAGAATTTTGGCCACATACACACACGTAGATGACACATTATTTTTCAGGACAACCCGAGAGAGGGCTGTTGTTCCCCTTTGCTTGGATCCCAGCATCCCTGAGATGCTGGATGTGGGAGCAGATGCTGCTGGCAAACACGTCTCTGCACATTGCAGGCACTGATGGGAAGGGGCAACCTCTGCTTTTCCACCTCCTCCCCACACCGAGGTGCCCTCCTGCCCCCAGCCATCCCTGCTGGGCTGGGACAGCCTCTTTCCCCTGGGCCGTGTCCTCACACCACAGTCAGAACCTGGAATTCCCAAAGCACCACTGGGGTGCATGGCATTGTTTTGGAATGGGTGCTGGTTAGAAATTATGCTCAAAAAATAAAAAATGTATATAAAATATAGCAGTGTGCTAGGGCTGAGTTAGGGTATTGGTACACGGGATAATCAGAGGGTGGTGGTACCTAAAACTAAAGCTGTAATTTGAGCTTCTGCTCCAATATTTTCTATGTTTAGACTTCCTAAAATAGATTGTGTTATTGCGTATCCTATTGTGACATCCTGTGGTTGAACACAGTATTACAGGTACCATCAAATCACAGTCTTGGCTGCAGGATTGCAAAAACTCAGATTATGTGGAGTGCTCAGTGTAACTCATATCTATTTTACATGTGCAGTTTGGCCAGCTAGCTGTGATCTTCTCCAAAAACTTCTCCAGGATGAGAAATCAGACTGGGTCAAACATAAAATGGGATAGCACAGGGATTTGTTCTGTGCTGGACAGAAATGACATCTGGCCTTTGTTAGGAAAGGCCTGTGACTCAAGGTGTTGATTGTTTATGTGCTGTCCCTGTGAAGGACCCTAAATCCACATTTCGTCCTCAGGCAGCATTCCCACCCCAAGGATTAAACTGTTCAAAAAGAGACACAACAATCTTTGCATACCTGCAGCACCCCCAAGGATGTGGAAACCACATGCACTAACTGCACTCCCATCTCTTACAGTACCAGCAGAGATGGCTTTTCCCAGGTCCGGGAACTCGGCACTGCTCTGCACAGTGCTTCTCCTCCCACCTCAGCAGCACTGCAGGGCATTGAAGGGGCTACAATTTCCCTCCAGGTAGCCCTAAGCCAACACTGCAGCCCAGAAGCCCCAGCATGCAGAGGAATGGCTCCAATGACACATGAAATTGAGGTCTTGACCCCCTGACACCATCAGAAAGCCCTGGCATTTTTCTCACAATTAGCTGGATGAGAGGTCTACTTAGATCCCATCTGGGGAATTAGCATTGTTCATTAACAGCACATTTCCATTTCATCAACCTATAATATTTCAGGCCTCAAGCTAAGCAGCTGGATACTCATGCAGTTTTAAAGAGCCAAGAGAGCTCATCAGGATAAGAGATGGAGCATTATCTGCCATGACTTCACTTGTTTAAGCTTTTCAGGAAGACAGCAAGAGCAGCCTCCCTAAACAACGCTGTATTTTGGCTTTATTCTCATTACACAAGACACAGTTAATGCTACTTTCTCTGGTTTCCTTTTCTCCCTGAAACCACAAAATATATTCCTGCAAATCTAGATTTCTGTCTAAGGGACAATAAATGATGAAGAATTCTACTGCACGTGCCTCTGTGAGCACCAGCCTTCAGACAGGACCTGAAAAAGGACCTGTAAAAAAGATGGTTTGGCTTTATAAATAAAGGTCTTCCAATGACATCCAGAATCCAAGATGGATGGTTTTTGTCATGCAGAGCCAGAACACTTCCAAAAGGATTAAGACATATGACAGTGGCTTGTATTTCACATTTTCATTTTGGGAGATTCCTAGTTCAGGCTTGGCACGACCTAAGCAAATATAACTGTATTTCATACCAACTGTAATCTTCTACCTACCACCATCACCTCACTTCCTACATCAAATATTTTTCATAGCATTAAAGTTTTTATTCAAAATAGAGGAACAAATAACATTGGCTTGGAAAGGGTAGCAGTTTATTGAATGCATACATTATTATGATACAAAAATAAGTTAATTGCATAGAAATTTATAGAGAGAGATAAAAGATATTAACTTCATTTTAAAGGTTTGATCCAGATGTAAAGAGCCTCTACTATCTGCACCTGTAAGACATAAAAATGCACTGTAAGGGTTGCACAACTGAAACTTTCAGTAACATGAGCCACAACATGCCAGGGAAGGGCTTGGGCCATTTATTTTAATTCAGGAGCTTGCTGTGCTTTTCTCACTCTGATGAAACACCATTTTCCCAGAACTTGGCCAAATCTCTCACTGAGCAGGTGGGAGAGCAGCCTGCAGATACAATTTGATGTCCCAATGCTTGTGTCTATGAGGACACTTTAATCACTCCAGTATAGAGGCAGCAGGGATTTACCTGTGCTGTCAGAGCCCCTCTACTGCACTCCCAACACCACTTACAGGTCAGCCACCAGCTCTAGAGCACTCAGAGGTGTGACAGTGGCACTGCCACAGCCTGGTTTTAGTTTGTCTTTTCTCCTGATACCTGTTGTGCTGACGATTCCCATTAGATGGCACTCCAATTGCTCCCGGGGACTTGAAGGTGGGATGAGATGCTCTCATCAGAGCTGCACATCTACAAAGAAACACAACCAGGCTCAGCACCTATGCACTCTGTATTTTCACTCTTCCATCCAGTTTAATCATCTGCATCTGTCACACAAATCTCACAGTCCTACTGCACAGAACAGCCAAGGTATGTCTGCCTGCAAAAGACAGATTTTTTTATTAACATTAACTTCAAACTTGGTTTGTCAGGATATTGATTATTCTTGGTTACTTCAAAGTGCTGGACAGAGCTTTAGGATTCTAATATGTGGAGCTTGACCCCAAAGGGTGCTTGAGTTGGCCAGTGTCTATTCTCAATTAGGAGAGACTGACACAGGTAAGCTTGAAAATCCAGGAAAGCATTTGACAAGCTTTATCTCTTGGCTCAGAAATTCAGCCTGAGACGCAAGAGGAAATCGTGGCTATTTTATTGGCATGACCAGTAGTTTCCAGAATTCCCTGTCTGTCCAAGCTCCCCACCAAGCCTGATACCAGCCCTGAGACCTCATCTTGAGCTGAAGTATCCCAAGTCCAGCTCACCCTGCCTTGGAGATGGGCTGGCTGCTCCCTCTGCAGTCGTGATCCAGAGGATGCCGGTGTTTAATGCAGAAGCTGCTACCACACTGTTCACAAACCACCTTCATCATCTCTTTCCTTTTGCAGCCTGGCTTTGTGCATTTGTTTGTGAAGATCTGAGTAAGAGAGGACAGGGAGTTGGCAATGTTTGCTTTCTGTGAGCCATGACCGAGCTGAAGGCACAGGAAGGCAGCTCAGACTTCAGCAGCAGTTTTCTTACCTTCTGCTTTTGCTGTGCTGGGTTGTACTTGCAGTCCTTATCTATGTGGGCTCCAACTACAATATCTGGGATTTCTCCCTTCTGCACTGGGATAGGTGTGTTACAGAGGGGACACACTGGCACCTGCACATTCTAAGAACACACAGCACAGATCAGCATCACAGAATTAAAGAATTGTTTAGATTGAAATAGACCTTTAAGATAAGCAAGTCCAACCATTACAAATCCAACCCTATTTTGTGTCCTTCCCCTTGTCTTACCCATAGATAATAGGAATATATTCCTAAATGTTTAATGTTCTCATTTGCTAATGCTTTTAAAGACACTTCACAACAGTAACTGCAAATCCCCATCCAAAAACCACACAGTAATGCTTTGCCAAACCAATTGTAGCAATGTATTTGGTAAGTTGACTTTAAATATCCTTTTGGCTTTTCTGGAATCACAGACTTTGAATACTTCAAAGCCCAAGTACAGGCCAGAGATCAAAGTTTGGACCCACTTGTTCTATTTATTTCTTCTGTAGTTTCATGTTTGTTGTTCTTCAACTTACAGGACTTGGACCCCAGAAAATTTTAGACCACAATACATTCCTTGAAATATAAAGCACTCCTTTTTGGGGAGATGCACTGTAAGTGAAAAAAAACCTAGAATCTAGCAGATGTGACCTCTAAAATGACAGGTTTTTATATATTAGAAATCCAGATGTATTTTTAACTTGCATCTTGAGGTTCTCCCATCCACTTTTATTGAAATCACAGGTGGAGTTTCAGAGCAGCCCTTAAAAATGACACAGCAATTCTGCAGGGTGAATTATGACTCAGGTCATACAGAACTCACTTTCTTGTAGGCAGAGCTGCACTTGTGGTCATCGTAACGGATGTGATCTTTACAGAACACTTCCCCACATGCGTCACATTTCAGAGGAAGGAAATCTGGGCGAAGAATAAAAACGAAAACATTTTTATGGAACAAAGCTAACAACTCTTAGAGTACTCACAGAAGTCTACACGTAAATTCTAAAGCAGTTTCTGTCGAGCCACAATCCAATTCTCTCTATATAGAGATTAGATCATTCTTCACAAATATTAAAAGAGCAAGAGTGGTAAGTTTTCCTTTTTTATCTGCAGCATAAGACAAACACAAGCCATAAGCACCTCAGGAGCTCTTCAAAAGCAGAAACCTTAGTGAGCAACTAGTCAAGAGCTAAGAGCTGAAGTACAAACGCAAAGCCCAGTTTCAAAAATCACGTTATTCTTGAAAAGCCATTCCTTAACAATTTAACACCTACAGGAACAACAGCTATCACTCTTTCCCTAGCCCTGCTGAGGGGGTACCACAGCAGCACTGGTGTCTGGCATTGCTCCCAGCAACCCGGACAGCCTCGGGGACAGCAGCGGCCCCCGGTACCCTCCGTGATGGGTCCGCGGGGCGGGCGCTGCTCGGGGCTCGCTCCGAGCCCGCACTTACCCAGCTGTTTGCAGGAGCGCTCGGAGCAGTGCTCGCCCAGCCACGGCAGCTCCATGGCACACGGGGACCCTGCTCTGCCGCGGGGACGGTGACAAAGAGCGGAGCCCCGGGACGGGCGCGCCCGCCGCGGCTTTATCGGCTCGGGCCGCTGAGTCAGCGCAGCCACGTGCTGAGTCACGCTCCCGCCGCGCCCCGCCCCGTGACGTCACGGACGCCGCAGCCAATGGCGTGCCCCTCCGCCCCCCGCGCGTGCGCGGGCAGCGGCCAATGGGAGGCCGGGGGGCGGCTGAGTCACGGTCGGGGGCGGGGCCTGGGAATGGGAATAACGGGGGTGGGAATGGGGATAAGAAAAGAAAGAAAAATGAATAAGAATAAGAATGGAGATAGGCACTGGAGTGAGAAAAGACAGAGCAAGGGCAAGGAGATGAGCTCAGGGTGGAGGTGGCAGGGGTTGGTAATGGAGACCAGATCCAGCAGAAATTTCCCCAGATGGTCTGTTTTAAGTGCTTGTCTCACTTTGACAAGACACCTTGAGATCAAGCTGTGTTTTAGAAACATGGATCTTTGGAGGTGTGTGACAATGCTGGCTTCATACAGAGCAGAGGAGGACTGGTGATTTCATGACACTTGCTACAGGATTGAGAAATGACAAAGTGTTGTTCTGCCCCTGCTCTCCCCATAAACACCTGACTGTGCTGTGGTGCATGACTCAGACACAGAGTGGAGCCATGAGGTCAAAGGGGAGCTCTGGGATTGCATCTGCTGACTGCCTGTGCAGGCCACTTTGTGCTGTTGAACTCCGGGAGTGGCATGTGCCACTGCTCCACCTTCCACGTCACCCACCAACGTGGCACTCGTGACTCCTGTGACTGCTGTGGGTGTCACAGGCAGCCAGCACACTTGGAGCACTTCCCAACAGCACATTCCTGCTGGATTAAATGATACCATGTCATCAGCCAGACACTCTGCCCAGTCTTCAATTAATTTTCTCTCCTAAACCCATAAAATTACCAAATCTCTTCACATAAACCCTTACTCCACAGAACAGCTGAGCTGACAGAGCATTACATTCTGCCACAGGTTTCTGAAGGGTAAACTCTGATTTTACATCCTCCACTGTGGTGTTTGCTGTCTGGGGTCTTCTGGGACAGCTGTGCCACAGATCCATGGGAACACCCAAAACCCGCCCTGGGACAGTCTGGTCAGGGGACAGCCAGAGTATGGCACTCTCCCCCATTTCTTCTGTTCTTCTGACTCGGTTGGTTCTGGCAGTTTGGGACAGGTGAATTTTAAAATGGAAGAGGAAACAGCAGAAAAATATCCAAATGCAAATAGTGAGAGAAAGTCAAGTTATCCAAGGTACTTCAAGAGCTTGGCTCTATTATGCATCAGCTTCCTTGTACAACTCAAAATCTTGGGAGGTGCAAAAAACCCCACATGTCCTGCTGAGCTTGAAGGCTTATTTTTTTTCCCTACAAAGCACCTACCCAGTGCTTGAGAGGAGTGGGATCCCCATGATCTTCCCAGGAAGGCTTGCCAAAAAACTGTGGGGTGAGCTAAGCAGAGAGGAAGAGGTTCCCTGGCTGGCTGAGAGTGCCCTGAAGGCTGGAGAACTGCTGCCAAAGGGATCCTGTTTTATGGTGGAGAAGGGAGGAGTTTGCTCGTGGATAACAACAGAAATGGCTCTGCACAGATTAGATGCTCTTAACGAAGGCTGTAAATCCCAAGTCTGGAAACCCACACAGTACAGGCAGGCATCTTAATAGAAACGAGGATTAGAAATTAGCTGAGGTCTTTAGTGATATTTTTAGAAGGTGGCTCCTGACAGGTTAGGCTGCTGAGAACCAGAGGCAAGTGCAGAACCCTGTATTACTTGGGAAAGGATCACACAGTGCAGTGTGTGATTAGAGGCTGGCTAGCTTAGTGACAAAGGGGATAGGTGGGTTAGGGCTGATTCGGGAGGAATTAGCAAGGGAAATTGCTTGAGAAGCAGAATTTGATTAGGGGCAGCCAACATGGATTTGTGAAAGGAAAGCTATGTGTAACTAACTTGCTGGAGTCTGGGGGAGGCAGCGTTCCCTGGCAGCCTGTGGAGTGTTGGTTTTATATAAATGATCTGCAAAGGGCCCCTTTGCCACCAGAATGGTGACACTGGGTGGGATGGATGGCAATCCCCTCCCTCCTTTGCATCTGCATGGACTCTCTGCCTCCTCTTTTCTCATCCATCCCTTCTACTTCCTTTCTAGTTTTTATGGGAGGAGGCCTATTGCATTTCCCCATGTCCCATGCTTTTTGTCATTCCCTTTCTCTCCCTGCAGTCCATGGGATTGCCTCTTGTTGGGGTATTAAACATCATTATCCACCCCACCACGCCATCCTGCTCTGCCTTGGGACCTGCATTGCATCCTAAAGGGGGAATAAAACCCCTCAGAAGAGGACATTCATGGCACAGCAGGGGAACAACTGTCCAACACCACTGCCAGCCACAGGCACATCATGGATGGGGAGCAGGGATGTGCTTCCATCCTATCTCTCAGGGAGGGTCTGTCCCCTTTCCAGCACCTGGGTAATGACAGCACAGCACAGAGATGCCCATGGCCAGCACAGCCAGGCCCATCCACCTCCTCTCTGCCTTGTGTGCCCCAAACTCCTCCCAACACCATCCAGAAGACACAGATGAGTCCCTGTCCCTGGTGTCCCCAAGGCCACCTCATTGCCTGCAGTGCTCCTGCTTGTTGCTCCAGCTGCAGAGCCACTGCTGTGGCATTAACATCAGGGTGACTCCAGCTCTCATTTGCCTTTTCCAGGTCTCTGAACTCCAATCCGAATGTCCTGCTTTTCAGCTCATAATTTCGTACCAGGCTCTTAAAACTGGATTTTATTTTTATTGCAGTGACCCTGTGATGCTGCCTGATCCCTCTGTGGAGGAGACATGACATCTCCATTACACAGCTCAGATAAGTGTCTTAAAGAGACCACACACAAAGGAACTAATGGTACCTATTTTTATTAGGTTTATTACAGGAGGGGAAGGAAAGCAGTCCCATCTCCCCACAGTATACTCTGTTAACAGCAGCAGACAGACAGGAGAGATCTGTGGAGGTGGATCAGTTTTCCAAGAATATTAGCTACTGCTGCTCTAAAATTAGAGTCTAGGGAGAGCAGACAGGTTGACATAATTGAAAGGGCTGTCTTATGGGATGACATAGTTAAACAAGTCCATGATCAGCTTTAGAGTGACAGCTCAGCGACTTCTTCTAATCCTCAAAGGAGCACTGAGTTGCAAGGCTGTGATTTAACTAGTCCTGGATCTTATCTTGTGATGATGTCAATATTATTAGAACCTGCTCCTAAAGAGAAGCCTCCAAAATCACTGCACATGAACCCACTGGCACTGCAGGCACGACTCTGCTGCAGCTTCACCCTGCAGAGCCCGTGGTTGACACAAACACTGCCCTGCTGCCCTTCTTACACACCTGATTCTGTCCCTGTGGGCTGGGCTACAGGGGCAGGGCCAGAAACAGGATTAAGAGCCTCATTTCAGGATGGAGCTGAAAAATGTCCTTCAGCCGCCCATTTTATTCAAGGTAATTTAATAGCAAACACAAACTAACAAAGTTAGAGGTGAAATATAATAGCAGGAACCCCATAAAAAGTAACCTAATCTGTAAGATAAATAGACAACACTTTAGCCTGGGGAGATAGCAAATAAAAGAGAAATATGAGCAGAGCCATTCTCAATTCATAACTAACTTTAAAGAGAAATAATGAAGATGAGTTCTCCAACTTTTAATGCCCTAGGATTCTTCTCCACAAAAAAAAAAACCAAACCAACCCAAAAAACCAAAAAAAAAAAAACAACAACAAAAAAACCACGACCAAAACAACCACAACAACAAAAAACCAAACCAAAAACGCACTTCTCATGTTTTCCTCACACATTGTATGTCCCAGCCAATGTCCTGGATCATTCCCACACAGGGGGGCATCCATCAGAAAGAGAAATGATAATGTGGAGAAACCCTACTGCAATTCCTGATGGAGCAGGAGACATCAGGGATGGAGCTTTTCATGCTCTTGGTTGCCTTTGGTGGCCACCTGCCACTGCCTTGTTTTGGGTGCACAGCTCAGAGCACCCACAGCCTTCATGGTGGCATTAGTCTGACATTTATTATTTTAAGGGGTTTTAGCCATTTTTTTTTTGTCTAGTGTCTACTTTAACTTCAAAGGCTGGGATTTTCCAAGCTGCCTACTGCATTTAGGGGCCTGAATCCCATTGAGTTTCAAGTGTGTATCAGCCCTTAGGCTCCTTGGAAAATCCTTGCTAAGTGCCTGAGGGCTCATTGGCAGCCCCTGATTTACACAGACACCACTGCAGCAGCAGGAGCTCACTTCTTCAGGAGAACAGACTCTCTTTAAAAACTTCCTCCTAAATTACAAAATAAACTAGGAAGGACCACCTCTGATGGCTAATTTTGGGTGATATATGCCTGTAAAGAATGTTGCATCATCTCCTTGGGTTTGTCAGCTGAACTTCAGAGACAAAATGCTCCCAATTCCAGCTCTTGGCCCTCTGGGGAAAATCTCATATTTGGTGTTTTAGATGTAAACCCCACCATATCTACCACTGACTCTGACAGCCATGATGTCTCCAACTCCCTTTTAGAGCACCCAGGAATGATCTGTACAGGAGGAACAAATAATCAGCAGAATTAATCAATTTGCTATTAATTAATCCATTTGGGAATGCCCCAACCCAAAAGGAAGGAGCACAGAGAGCAGCCAAGCTGGCAGTGGGATGGGTACAGAGGGTACCCCTGAAAAGGCTGTCTCAAAGGGTGGGAATCATTGCAACAGCCTTTCTAAGAGTAGAGGGAAAATAAATTCCTTATCAGGTGATTTCTGGTCACTGATCAAACTCTAATGTCTTACTTGGCAGAAGAAGGTTTGGGATCTCCATGGCAGATTTCCTGGAATAATGACTGTCTTTTGTTGAGTCCATACTGCAAACAGCATGACAGAACCCAGTCCAGCACTACTGAGCCCCAAATTTCCTAGGCACTACCATGATGGCATCAATTAGCAAGGGAGGTTAGACCCTAAATACTCCTTATTCATTGCTGGTTATGAATTAAAGAGTTTCACTAAAAGCAAGACTCTATTCCTTAAGTATTTCAGCTGGTGATTGTTTGTAACAGTGCCAAACCTCAGCATTGTCTTTAATATTCATATTTTTATTTAGATAAATGAACCCAGCTTTCTTCCTGTTTTGTAGCACTAAGAACAAAACCTGAACTCTCATAAGTGGGGTTTGGTTTTTGCTGTCAGCACAGGAGGGGACCAAAGCCATTTTTGGTACAGATGAGTGAGTGTTCTGCAGGTCAGCAGGAGAGGATGGGCAGGGGGCTCCTGGCAGAGCTTGGGAAAGGAGAAGATCCAGGAGGGGATAGCAGGACAGGGGAGAAGGACCCCATAGGTGATGAATCCCACAGTGGGCAGACAGCCCTTAAGAAATCATCTCCAGAAGTGATGACTGATTTGAGTCCTACCCACTCTGCAGACTACACTGGGACTAGGGGATAGCAGAATTTTGGCTGTTCTGCTTGTTTTCCCCCAGCCTCCATCCCCTCACTGCTGGCCTGTACCAGCCCGTGGTGCAGCCACCACCCTGGAGGCACCAGCAGCCCTGGAGGTGCTGGAGCACTGCGGGCTGATGCTCCCGTTGGGAAGATGGCCATCCCGCAAGGACAGGGACGTGTGACGCTCCTCGGAGCCGCGTGCCACGAGGTGGCACCATGTCCCTGCTAAGCCACACGGCGGGGTCACCTCTGCGGCCACGCAGCTGCTGCAGGAGCGGCTGAAATCCTCCCACTGAGATTTTGCGGGGCGGTAAATAACTGGGCAGCGCTCTTTTCTGTCAGGCCCTGTTGAGGAAGGAGGTGGTACCTGTGCCACCCATGGAACAGGGGTGAGACCACTCACCTGTGAGAGCCTCCTGAGGAATTTGGTCACCTGACAGTGCAGGCACAAGGTCTGCAGGGCTGTGGTGCCATCTCCCACTGTCTACTGCTCTCCTCAGGGGGGTCCTGGGCTCCTGTCCCTGCTGGCACTGTCGTTTGTTGGCACTGGGGAGACGTCAGTGTCACAACGCTGGTTATGCCTGGATGCTGTGTCTGACCTGGTGCTGTGCCCTGGCTGTGCCCACACCCCCCAGGGACCTGCAGGCAGCAGAGCTCATTTCTCACAGAGAGCTTGGTCATCAAACCATAGAATTCTTTGGGTTGGCCAAGACCTTTAAGCTCATCAGGTCCAACCATTAACCCAGCACTAAGCCATGCTTGTAAGCCAGTGAAAAAGGGAAAGCTGTGCACCAGTATCTCTTCCTTGAAATACCAAATATTTAGTATTATTGTGACATGCTAGGAGGGATTCAGGTGAGCCTATATCCCTGAAGAACTTTAAACTCCATACCTTGACATATTCAGATTACCTCCATCTTAGAAGCACCAGTGCAGCCCCAAAACCAAGGAGCTTGCCCAGCACCTGCTGAGTGCCTTGATTAGTCTCCTGAGCTCTCAGATGCTGTTTCCTTAGTCTAACCCAGTCCTTGGGGTCTTTCAGCAAAGCCCTGCAGTTTAATGCCTTGTTCTTCTCAAGGGGTTCACCCCCAGGACCTGTCTGTCCCCACCACACTGCCCTGAGCTCTGCTGACACAAACCTAATGCTGGCATCTGTGGCACTGACTGCTCACGTGCTCCATGGAAAACAAGGTGACACAAGTGCAAGCCATAGGGATATGTTAAATGAAAATTCCCCAATGGATGAGGGGTTTTGCATGTGCTGAGGAAGCTCCACCAGCTCCTTCTGCTCTTGCTTTAGAGCATGAAGCAACCAGCCAAAAATCCCTGTGCTTCTTTCAGAAGAACAAGCAGAGGGAGCAGCTCAAAGGGAGCTCTCCTGCCTGGGTCTGCTGTCCCTGGCAGTGTGCTCAGAACAGTAATAGAGTGCCTGGAAATACCTACATTATTCCTGACACAATGCTTTCTGGCTGAACAATACATTGCCAATTCAATTTATTCAAACAAGTTCCTCGGGAAGACAGCAAAGCAAATCCAGGTGGCAATTACTGAATTCAGACTCTGCCCTGAACTTGGGGAAACAAAGGGGCAAGATATGAGAGAAATAGCAAGTTCTGCTGGAAATCCCACAACAGCAGAATCCTGAGAGCTTTTAATCACGTGCTTGCTGGTATTCAGCTGAAAAACCCCTGTGTCATTGGGCAAGGAGACAGAGCAGCATTGCAATTGCTCTGCTGTAGCATTTAGCACTTTGGAATATCTTTGGTGTGAAAATTAAACTCTGGTTGGTTTCCTTTTGAAAGCACAGCAGCACTTGGGCTCCACAGCCCATCTCAGTGACACAGAACTGAAGAATAAGTGCATCCAGGAGCTCCCAGTGCTGCCAGTGCTGCCAGTGCTGCTGTGCTGCACACTGGCAGGCAGGCTGGAGGCTGCCTACAAGCCCAGATGAGCTGATAAACCAGCTCAGAGCTTGGTTAAACAGCTTCAGCCCTGTGCTGAGCCTCATCACACCCCAGCCCCCCTTTCCCAGAACATCAGCAGGGACACAAGCTCACAGCCCAAGGCTGTGTCCAGGATGCAGCTCCAAGAACAGCCTCCTGGATGGCTGGAGGGAGAGAAAAACCTGCCAGGAGCCTCCACATGGCTCTGGGTGTGCAGGAAGGAAACTTCTGTTGCAGACACACAGCTATGGGAAATTTCCTCTTACCAGACCCTGCAAACCACACAACCCCAGCTCCCCAGACCCCGTTCACAGTCAGGGGCTGAGCCCCTGGGATTGTGCTTCACCTCCCATCCTGCTCCATGCCTCACAGCCAGCTCCTGGGCAGCTGTAGCCACTCTCCCAGGAAAGCAGTTACACCAGGGATGAATTTGGCCCCAGATGTAGAATTAGGTTAAGCCAAAAGGTGGCAGCATCTTATTCAGTATCGATTTTGCATGAATATTTCTTCTATTAGCCATTTTTCTTTCTAATCATGGAATGTAAGTTTGTAAATTACAGAGGTGGGGAGTAAATGTATTGCAACCTCTGGCAAATTGATATTTTTGCAGCAGCAGTAAACTTTTTCTGATGACAGATAATTGAAGGGAGCAAGCATCAGATAAAATTCATAAAGATTTGGACCTACTGGAACAAGACAAATGATATTTAATGTTCAGAGTTATAAAGTAATTACCCCGGGATCCAATATAATAAATAAAGACACAGTAAATGGAGTTTAGCTGACCAGGTGCTTTGGAGGTAGCGCCGTGCAGGGCCCTGTGGCAGCAGGGGGGATGGAGAGGTGACAGCTCCCTCAGCACAGGGGAGGGCCTCAGGTTGGTGTCTCCCCCAGAAATGCCCTTTCTCAGGGGAAGAAGAAAGGAGCTGCCTCCCATGGCTGCAGCGGAGCCCTGCATGCCCAACCCCAAATTCTGTGTGCACAGAGAGCCATCATCACCCCCAGCCTGCCTGCATTTCCAGAGACAGAGGAGCCTTTGGATACCCAGGTTCATCCACACCTCTCAGGAGAAGCCTGGTGCACGTTCTCCAGCAAACCCTCAGCCCCCTGTTCTCCCACTCCAGCCAGCAGACATTGGTCTCTTCCCTCAGCACCCAAGAGAGCAGCTGGCAGCTAAAAAAGAGGAGGGTGACCTTCTCCCTGAGGTGGTCACTGCCCTTTAGCCAGGGGAAACTGAGGCTGGGGTGATGGGCATCCCAGCCAGAGCTTGATGTCCTTCCCATCAGCAGCAGCACACCCTGGAGGGACATCACTGAGAGACTGCAACACCCCAAACCAGAAGATACTGGTCCTTACCCAGCTGCAACTCCATTTCCACCAGCTGGGAAAGGCCAGGAGATCCTTCTCTTATAGTGAGGAACCACCTTGTCTTCCCTTTCATAGCCCTGCCTCAATCAGCCCTGTGATGTCCCCTTCACCTGGCAGGGAATCTTCACTGCATGTAGCACCTCACTGTGCTAGGCACATCCAGACCTCACACACAAAAACCAAAAAAAAGGTGGCAGAGCCATATCCTCCTTTTTGTTTTCAAAGCAGGATGTCAGTGCAAGCTTCCCTGGTGAAATAAATGCATCACTAAAACATTTTGAATGCAGGCAGCAGCAGTGGCTGCTTGGCAGCACATGCCAGGTGCCCTGATGGTCAGGGAGAAAACATGCTCAAGCACACACCGAGCTGGGAGGTCCCAACCCTGCCCTTCTTCAGGGCTCCTCAAACATCATCTCTGAGCAGCTGCTGGGGAACCATAAGCAAACACCAGGCCTTGTTTCTGCTCCACCACCAGCTCTCCACTGCTAATGTGCCTCTGCCCCTTTGAAGAAGTTGCTTAGAAATTCAGCAGCAATTATGCAAGCTTTAGTATTAAAAAATGCACGTGGATCTGAAAGCAAATATGAAGCTGCTGCTGCTGCTGTAACGCTAGCTTTAAGCTGTCTGCAGTACCTAGAAATTCTCAGTGGGATGTTTGAGAAGGATGTATATGTGTTGACAACATTAAATGATCCATGGCTCAAGGACAGAATTGAAACCATACATCTACTTCATACAGGCACTGATCACTGGGAGAGTGTTTTTCTTAAACTCCCCATGGCAGGCCAGGCACCCCGTCCTCCCCAGGAAGGCAGGGCTGGCTCGGGGAACAGAGGGTTCCTTCCACACCCCAATGTGGAACACAGCTCCACTGGAAAGGGAGAGACACATGGACGCCATCAGCAGGAGAAATGTTGTTGTGGCTGCAGCATCTTGGAGGGAAATTGAGCATGTCACCTCGGTGCATCACCCTCTTCTCATCACCTCCCTGAGAGGCAGCGCCGCTCGCACGCAGCCGCGCAACATCTGGAGAGAGCCCGAGGAGGGGCAGGATGCTGCCAGCCTCACTGGGGTGGAGATTTGCCTGCTCTGCACTATGAGCCCCAGAGCACAGGCCAGGATGCCCCCCTGGCACTGCAGCAGGAGCAGAGCCCCCAGCAGCGAGTGCTGAAAGCTCCCCAAAGCCGTAGCCTTTTCTAGGCATGAAATTCTCAAGGACAAGGAAAAACTGGCAGACAACAGGGAGGATTAGGTGGTTCCCCAAGGAGCACAAGAAACGCTGCAAGATTGTGTTGTTGCCCATTTCAGTGGGGTGATTAGGCAGTATTTGAGGCTGGGAGGATGATTTCTATTAGGCAATTTTGTGAGCCTTAGCCCAGCTATTAACAGTAGGTGGTGGGAAGTCGTGTTTGCCTGGATAAAACAAAACCAGACTCCTCCAGGCTGCAGTGCCCAAAATCCAGGCCTGCCCTGGCCAGCACCCTGCCCCAGTGAAGCATTCTCCTTGCTCTGCCTCCTAAAGCTGGTTGCTGGTACTTTCTGGTTCTTGCTGCCTGGGGAATACCTCCCTCCCTGGCTCTCCTGCCACTCCAACCCCATCTCTCTGGTCCCTGACTCAGGGACTGGTTTCCATCATTTCAACTATTACCAAACTAAAGGGTATTTCTTTGCTCCCTCGTTTATGCAGAATGTTTATTTAATAGGCTGGCCAGCTTCAATTAGGTCTGTGATTACTCACAGATGACAGCTCCAGCATAACAATGTTTACTCTCAAACTCCATCTCCAAGTATAACCTGTGATATATTTAAGGAGAAGGTATAAAACCATTAATGTTGAAATAGCTTTACCTATGGGAGTGAAGTTTCTCTAACAGCTGGCAACTGGGTAAAAATGTACTGGGGTTATCAGCCCCCTTCACCCAGATGTTTGGTTACCCTACTGAAAACCTCACGTGGCTGAGTTGTCCAGATGTCTTTGTCTTGTTGCTGACATGTGGAACTCCTTGCTACCAGGGTCTGTATTGTCTAAAATAAAGTTTAATTGCTTTAAGTGAATTTTCATTTGCTCATGAAGCATCAGGGCTGGTGGCTGGAAGAGAAATGCAGCATCTTTGGGTCAGATGTGCCCCTAAGATACTTGGGGTGCATTGGCAGGAAGGTGTGTCACAAAAGGAGTATCCAAAGCTGTTGTCTCAATGTGGCTTTACTTCTCAGGAAATGCCATTGAGGGTTCCTGGTCTCCAGAATTACATTTTTAGAGCCCAGAGTCTATGTCTTTGTAAGAGGCCCAGCCTGGCTGTCCCTACAAGTTTGGTACCCAAACCTTTGGCTGGGTGAGAGTTGCAGTGCTCAGGAGTGGGGAGAGGGGGCTCTGGGGTGGCTGAGAGGCAGAGGATGGGTGTACCCCATCCCACTGTCCATCCAGAGAGCTGAACTGGCTGTGCAAAGCAGTCCCAAGGAGACTCCTGCCTCTCTTGTAGTATCCTATAGCAGAAACAGCTTCCATACATCCCCATGGGTTAATCAGCTGCTTGGAGACTAATTAGTGCCAAATGCTCTTATCAAGAAGACACAGCTGGGTGCAAATCCAGGCACAGCAATGGCTGGGATGTCCACACCCTGCCCAGGACACAGCCTGGTCCTTCCCTGAGCCCTCCAGACCAACGGTGATGACCCCAGTCTGGCCATCACCCTGGAGAGGGAATTGGCAGCGGAGGTTTAGGAGGGCTAGGAAATTTCCTGGCTTTAATTCACTGAACTCTTTTGTTTCAAGCACATTTAATATCTTAGAAATTACGAGTCACAGGGAGCTGGATGAGCCGAAGGAGAGGCGTGATCTGTGAGGCCAATTAAGAGGCCGATGGCACATCGTGAAACGGGAGCCCCTCGGGGGAGGCCAAGGTTACATAAATAAGTGTGTGAAGGAGCTGCACTGAATCTGCAGACACTCAGCCACTAGTGATGCCCCTTTGAATCTGGGAAAATTAAATATAAATAATAAATGTTTAACCACACAGCAAATAAATACAATGAGGCACCTTTAAAAATTATACTAATAAACAGCAAGATGTTGTCCTTCTGCCCAGGGTGGCTGAGCATCTTCTGCATATTAGAGACAAAGAGCACAAAAGAGGGGGTTGTGTTTAGGGGGGCCTGCTCAGCTGGGTTGTCTTCACCCCCAATCTGCCATCCCTGGGTAGAACCCTAGGACAGCAAGGAACAAAACACCCAGCAAAACTGGAAATAAAATAGTGCCAAGCTCAGAATGTCGAGGCCTCCAGACCACAAGCAGCTCACCTCTGCCTGTGTGATCCTAATAGGCTTTTTCTGGGCGCCTGGGAGCAGGATTAGGGCTTGGTTCTCAGAGGAGAAGCCCAGAGGCTCCTCGTGGTGTTACAAATGTTCACCGTGATCTGCGAGGTCCCCAGAATTGCTCTGTGTCAGCACTCACTTTACAATAAGAGCTCTGCTTCTTGGCTTCCCTGTTTTTACTGCTTTCTTGGAAGAAGGGGAAAAATGAAATGGAGATATAAAAAATAAAGGGGTCATTTATAGTTAAGCACATTAGGATGGGAGTGAGAGAATAAAGCAGTGAGAATGGCTAAGCCAAAGGCCTACAGGGACTTGTTCTCTGGTACTGGCATGGTCTTTACTAGGTCGCTTGAACCTTTTGCACTCTGCTGCAGAGCTCAGACCTGGGCTATATATCAGCAGCCTTGCCATGGTGTGCAGTGGAAAAGCCTGTAAGTGTCCTCAAAGCCACTTGTGCCAGGAGTTATAGTTCATGGGTGACTTTTATGGGTGGCCAAAGCAACCAGCCCAAACCTGGGGGTGCTGGGGGGTGCAGCAGAGGATGTGGGTTAAGTGTGGATCTATTCCCTTTCCTGTGATGTAATTTCATTTCTCCCCAAATTCTGCAGGGAAGGAGCAGAGCAAAAGACCTTCATTTCTGTGATTATACATTCCTGGGCAGTTAATTATAGCCTTTGTCTACTTAAACACTTGCACAATAAACCCACAGAGAGCTGCCATCCCACTATACTTCATTACCAATTTCTTTTCTTCCCAGCCCCTGAGATTTGGTTCCCCATTTAGTGGAGGTCACTGGAGCCAGACTCTCTGTGGGGCTACCCTGGCTGTCACCAGGGAGCTTGTGCCAGAGCAAAATGTGTCCCCCAAGTCAGATTGATTCAGTGGAGGCTGACACTGGTATCAGGGCTTCTTTAGACCCGTGGGCTCTGATCACATCTGGTTTTGAGGAGCCCCCATGTCTGTACTGAGCCCACACATCTCAGCAGTCTCTGCTTCAGATTTCCACTCAGGAGCAACTGTTCCTGCTCATGGCATAATCCATGTCCTGGATATTCCACCCTATCTAGGAAGCACCTGATTCCAGTGACAAATGTAGCACCCAGAGCTCAGTGCTGTTTTTGACACACGAGCACAGACATAAATATTCTCCAGCCTTTACATCCTTTCTCCATTTTAACTCATGGCTTCATTAGACTAATTTGTTTCCAGGTTGGAGGATGAATAATGAGCCTCAGCCTGTAGATGCATAATTAAATTTTGATAGTGAATGTTTTTATCTAACCTTGTTTTCATTATTATCCTCAGTACTTGAATTACAAGTTAGAGATTTAGGGCTGCAGGTTTGCCTTCACATGGAGCCTGTACGCCTCCGTGAGGTGTGACAGTGGTCTGCCACCTCCCAGGACAATGTCCAGCAGTGACACCGTGGGCATCATTTCACTCAGGTCTAATCATCAGGGATGTTCAGGGAAAGAGAAACAGTTAATGACAAATTGGTTTTTCCCCTACCACAGTCAGTACAACACACAGTCCCTGGTCCATGTGGGGTCTGTACACTGCTCCACAGCTGGGTGGCACATCCCCATGGCAAGGGTCACCTGCAGCATCCTGGTGGGACATCCTGGTGGGACCCACAGTCCTGCTGTGTTTCCTAATGTGTCCAAACTCCATCTGTGTTTTTGGGTATGTGGTTAGCTTTGTTTCCACAGTTACATGTCTGCAGATTCCCCTGACTGTCCCTGTCCCCCTGTGCCTTGCAAGTGCCTCCTCAGCATCACTTGGCCTTTAAGGCCCCTGTGCCCTGGGTCTCTGCTCACTGATGATTCTCTCTCCATTGTTCTTTTCAGCACTGCAGTTTCCATCCCGATTTTCCGCTGATCTTTGTGGCCTCTCCCTGCTCCTACCATTGTCAAGAGGGTTTTCCATAATTCCCTGACTGCTGGGGTGGTACCTAAAGGATGCCCTCTGGGCTAAGGTGGGGAACAGAGCACATCTCAAAGCCTCGCTCCTGCTCCGGATGGGAGCTCGAGCAGGTACTAAGTACAAATGTTAATGGCATCATTGTTTATATTGTAGGATTGGAAAGGGTCTCCTGGGTCATCTGGGGCATTGCCCTTCAGTAACTCAGTCCCTATTCAAGCTATCCCAAGGGTATTTTTAGTCGATTCATGAATCCTTTTAGGAATTCGGCCCAACGACCTCCATCAGCAAACGATTCTTTTGGCTAATTGACTTCACTTTCTGCATGCCCTGTTTTAACACTGCCTTTAAAGTTTGAGGCTTTTTCTTCCTCTCTCAGTGTCATCCACTGCTCAATTTCAGCAGCTCTTTTTCCCTATTCCTACATCTTTATCTGCATTACAGTTGATTCCACAGTGCTCGCTGGTGCAGCCCTCGCACCAACAGCAGCCCTTTGCCTGCAGAGCTGAGCCCCTCCTTGCATGGTGAGATGGTCTCCACCAGGAGATGTTGGACACAGGCTAGACAAGCTGACAAGGATGGGAGAGGACACAAAGGTCACCTTTAGCCACATAAACCTCCAGCAGCAGAGCTGGGAACAGTGCTGGGGGCAGGCTGCCTCTCAGCTCCCATCATGCTGCCTCCAGGGGAGCAGCTGTTTGAAGGGTCCTCATTTTCCTTGTTGTCTTCAATAGCTCATATCAAAATAACAGCAGAGAGTGAAGGAAAATTGAGAAAGAGAAGGACAGTTAAACAGACAAACTTTTCTATTATTCTACTTCAATCCACTGCTGTGTGTTGTGTCATCACTGCGTTGTTATTTGCAACAGAGCCAATTCTGAGCATGTTGTGGGGAGATTTTTGGGAGACAAGGTTGAGGGAAGGACAAGGGGCTGCTACCAGCACACATCTCCCAGCTGAAGAGGTCACTTGCCAGCACTCACCCTCTGCCCAGGATCCCTTTCCCTGCAGAGCTGCCTGCTGGATTGAGGGGTTGGTCCCTGCTCAGCTCCATCAGAATGAGCTGAAGTTTAACACAAAGCTTTTGCTAATCTGACTCGATCCTTTCAGCGTGGGTCAGGGAGCATCCCCAGCAGCACACACGGGGTGCAGCCTGCAACGGGGACAGCTCAGGGCGATGACACTTCTACTGGCACTGGCCCCTCAGTGACCTGTGACTGGTTTTCGTTCATTTCCCTCTCCATCTTCTCTAGTTTTGGTGAAAGTGAATTCTCATTCACTTGGAGGCTTTGATGCAACTGTGAATTTAGCAGAGGGGTTACCCTGGGAATGGCTTTGCATGTGCAACTTTCCTGAAGGAAAAGACGGGGAAGGGAACCTGGAGCAGGGAACCTGAGCTGACTGGGTGGACTGGAGCTTGAATGACCTACATGAATCCTTGGCATCAGCCAGGCAGTGTTTCTTTTAAATAAATTATGCAATAGTGCAAACTTCAGAAGACTTTTTTTTTTCCCAGGAAAACTACATTTTAGAGAAAAAATGACTGTAAACCCAAGATGGTCAGATTTGATGAAGTCAGCAAAGCTGAAGCCAGGATGAAGATCATACTCTCCAATCAGTCTCCAATTCATCATCAGAGCCAGTTGGTAAATATTTGCTTCTTCTAGTGATCAACTGAAATGTTCCTTTATTCCCACAATACTATTATCTTTGCAAATTACTTTTATTATAGTGAAAAGCAAAAAAACTAAATCCTGACTGTTTTTAATTGAAAACAAAGGTGAAAAAAAAGGAAAAAGCTTTTATCATAATCAAAGTGTGGGCTGTAGTTTAAATAAGTGCTTTCTGATTTTCTTCCAAATAGACTGACAGTTTAAAAACTCTGCTAAGAGAGTATTTTTGCGTAACTGTGTCTGTCCTCTGCTTGGGAGGTTGATCAAACTAAGTGGATTCACAGGGCAGAGGTGAGCAGGTCTTAAAATTCCTGCTTCTCCAGCAGAAACCGAGGATTGTGTTGTTCCCTGTGATACAATCATTATTTGGGGTGTTTGCATGGAACCCCAAGGCAGCTCAGGGATAGCTGAGTAGGGGGTAGATCTGAGGGGGAAAACAAACCAGGATTTTACTGTGGTGCAGCAGCAGGACAGAGCTCTGAGAGATCCTGGGACCTCCATCCTTGGGGAGTGCAGTCCATCTCTGCATCACAAGGTCATGGGCAGGCTGGGTTCATTCTGAACTTGGCCTTGCCTGGAGCAGAGCTTTGACCTGAGCTCTCCAGATGCAGTTTCCAACCCCCAGGTTTCTGGATTATTGTGATGCTTCATTGTCTTTGTCCCAGGACAGGCCACTCCAGTTGGTCACTGCAGATGTCCCCACTGCATTTGGTCTCCAAAGGGGGCTGGGATCCCACTAGTGCAGCTCTCCCCACCCAGTACAAACTCCCTCCTCCTGCACTCACTAATGCCCGCTTCTCAAAGTGCCTCAAGTTTTCCTTGAGGAGGAAGGGAGTGTTAAAAGCCTTTCCAAATCATATAGAGGCCTTTGTTATTTTAAGATACTTTCATTTCCCCCCTTTTCCATTTGACTTTGTTACCTGATGCTCAAGGAATGCATTTTCCCCTCTATTAAATGTTTTAACCACGTACAAGTTCCATCTTAATGTTAGCATCTTTAATAGTAGAATATTACCATATTAATTGCTATTGTGAACCAGAAGATACTTATATCATCCAGGCTTTCATTACCGTCACGGAGGGATTTTTCCTACTGAGTCAAAAGTGACCACTTTCCTTAATCCCCTGTTTAAAAGCCCTGCTATTCCTCCTGACATGCCTAGAACAAGGGTGGGCAGCATTTTCCCAGGGACAAACTTGGAATTAAACGCATTCATTTCCCGAGGAACAGCAACCCCTTCCCAACCTGCTGCGGGTTCCTCGGGTGGTGGGGCAGTTCGTTTTTAAGCAATTAAGAGACTGCCACCCCCACAGGCACAGCCGGGCCTCTCCTGCCCGTGGCGGGGAAGGGAGGACAAGCGGGAATTAGCCGGGAGAACAATAGGGATTCAATCAAACCCGGATCAGGTTGCAGCCCTTTTGTCGCCGGGACTCGTGCCGGGGGTTAATGGGGCAGAAGGAGATGGGAGCGGGGCGGCAGCAAGGCTGCCACACAAAGGCCAAAACACACGAGCTCCGAGGGGGACAGATGGGGACAGGGGAGGAGACAGCAGGGGGGACACGGCGAGGGAAGGGACTGCACCTCGGAGCGGCAGTGGGACCGGGGACCGAGCGGGGCCCGATCCTCGCAGGTCCCCTCCATCCCCGCTGGTCCCCAAAACCCCTTTGGGTGCTCCCAGCTGCATCCCCCTCCCCGAATCCCGCAGGCTGCTCCTCTCCGGGAGCATCCCGGCACCTTCTGCTCCTGTCAGCTC